>NC_056038.1:22565638-22617993 GCF_004379255.2 Salvia splendens
CTTGGCGAATTCACGGAGGAGCTCTTCCCTTGTGTGAGAAAAGTAGCCACTTGGGGTGCAGTCTTTCTGCTCAAGGCATCTGCTACCACGTTGGCTTTTCCTAGGTGGTTAATTTATACCATAGTCGCAGTCCTTGACTAATTCTAGCCATCTGCGTTGTCTCATATTCAGATCCTTTTGCTCAAAGAAGTATTTGAGGCTCTTATGATCTGTGAAGATCTCACATCAAACTCCATAGAGGTGGTGTCTCCAGATCTTTAAAGCGTGCACCATTGCTGCTGCCATTCCAAGTCGTGCGTCGGGTAGTTCAACTCGTGCGACCTTTGCTGGCGTGATGCATATGCAATCACCTTGCCCTTCTGTTGTCTCTATGTGTCCAAGGAAGTTCACTTTGCTAAGCTAGAACTCACACTTGCTAAACTTAGCATAGAGTTTCTCGGCTCTTAACGTCTCTAAGGTGGTCCTCAAGTGCATCCTCGAGCTCCTTCTCGTTCTTCGAGTAAATGAACACGTCATTTATAAAACTAGAACGAAATTGTCCATCTATGGGTGGAATACGCGGTTCATTAGGTCCATGAACACAGCTGGGGCATTTGTAGCCCAAAAGGCATTACAGTGAACTCGTAATGGCCATATCTGGTGCGAAATGCAGTCTTAGGTATATCGTCCTGTCGGACTCTCAGCTGATGATAACCCGACCTCAAACCCATCCTTGAAAATACTCCGGCTCCTCGCAGCTGGTCGAAGAGGTCGTTGATTCTCGGTAGGGGGTACTGTTTTTTGAGTGCTAACTTGCTCAACTCTCAACGTTCTATCCTTCTTCATGAAGAATTCTGGTGTACCACATGGTCACACACTGAGTCTAATAAAACGCGGGCCTAGTAGTTCTTGTATCTAGATCTTGAGTTCTGCTTGTTCCCTAAGCGTCATTCTATCTGGTGACTGAGATAATATGACTGATTCGAGTCATCCATTAGACGTTTCATTTCGACTGGCTGTTGAAGCCATTCCTCGCTTTAGATTTCATCGTCAGATATTGATTTCTCTAACGCTTGCATCGATCGTAATCGTAGTCATTGCGCTGTGGCATAACGACCCTCGTAACCTCTCGCTTAGCTGAGGTAGTCTACTTCACCGCTTTCAAGATGCTTTTGTGCTACCGCGATTCTTTCGTCATAATTTAGGACAGACTTTGTTCTACTCGCGTAAAATCTTTGAATACTGGATTAGTGCATGTGGAGGTGTTGGCTTCTTTCTCCCAACGCTACTGTCTCCATGCCCCTTTTGGTTCGACTGAGCGATTAGATCAGTCAAGCAGTTATATAGGTCTTTTACGTCATCGGATGCCATTCAATCCACATATATTCCTTGATATTTCTCTATTCAAGGCTAGTTACTTCTCCACGTAACGTAATATTCAATTTTTTTCTACCAGCTTGTTACAAGCGGAACGTAGACGTGAAATATTTAACGCTTTGTGCTGTCGGTTATGCGACGCTTCTGGTTGGTGCATCATTTTCTGTACGTGTCTCAATAGAGACATATTTGTCATGCGTATCTGAAAGAAACTGAGACCATGCCTTTTCTGATAGTCTCGTATCAATAACTCGATGATTAATCTAATAGTTTTAACTTGGATTATTATTCACACAGGAGAGTATGACTGAAAATTTGAAGGGCTCCTGAATACCCAACTGGACAAGAATAACATCTCTTGTTCAACTCATAAGAATTTTCGTCGATAATCGACCTTGAAGGTAAGTACTGAGTTCATGCAAAGAACTTCGTAGCTCAACTGGTTTCAGATAAACTCATAGAAGCTGAGGCTCACCCGTGGTGGGAGCTAGAAATAATCATGAGGATAGGTCATGAAAACCGGATTGTGAAATGGATTAAGCTGTTAAATTTCCATAGTGAGGCGGCCAAATAGGGCAGTACTGTGTCCAATTAAACTAAAAGGATCTGAGCATCAAGGATAGTGGATCAAACATGTCACCGCCTAAGATGATCAACCGCGAAAATTTAGAAACGTAGGCGATTGCAATGAAGGAACATTGATCATGCTTCAAAGGAATCTGGATTATGGAATAACATAATCACATCAATGATCTCATAGGTTCATTAAAGGTATTACACTGAAATGAAACTATTCAGAAAAAATCAGCTAGGCTAAGCTCGTTAGGTAAAAGTGCAATATGCTTGCCATAAAAAAATTTCCGAGACTAGGAATAATACATGTACTAGAACCGAGATAGAAATATTTCACACCTCTGTAGGGAAAATATTGCTACAAACGGTTTTCAAAATAGGGAGGTGAACAAAGTTCCAACACAGTATGAAATTCTCTGAGGAAATATTTAAATGGTGCGACCATTCTGGAGATCATAACTGTAAGCATCATAGAAATGAAATTTCATTGCATGAGTCCAAGAAATCGGGATATGGATCCCCTATATTGTGGCTCAAAGGAGACAACAACAAATAACGATGCTTGAAACATAAGAGTATCCCAAATTTGGGAACTGAAACTGAGTCACCGCTTTCGTGAAAAGAATGAAAGTGGCGTAGTACTTGCAGAACGCGAGTCAATCAAAAGTCTTAATAGACGACAGGACATCGTTATCCAGGAGGTTCAAAGAATGTCTGAAGAATAAGCTTATTCTGAAGGTCATAGATATGAACAACTGTAGAATTTAAGGTTTATGACTGGAGCTTACACAGTCGAAACTTTACTCTTTATGAACGATGATTCAAAGGACTGCAGTCCATAAACTGGAAGTGAGTCAAATCTCGCATAGAAAAAGGAATACTGACATGTTACTTGCGAGTCAAGCTAAAGTCTGAATAGACGGGGTACTGTCCTTTGGAAGGACTCTTAGAAAGAATCTCATTGGGAATCCAAGTAAGTACTATTGATTATGATCAACGGTTCTAGTTATGTGACACTCCCTTGTTTGTTCTTGTGGAGCTTGGACATGATAACTGTGCTGGAGGTCATACTTTCATATCGTTCTCGAAAACTTAGAACGCTGATTCTTTTTAAAACATTGCATTCTCCATCGTGCTTCATAGCACGCTATAAGTATCGTTTATGGGTCACGTAGCCACTTGGGCCTGTTACGCCAGCTTAGATCACTTTACTAGATCGCGGGTACGATCTCTTTTCATGTAGGGACGTATCTTCCCGAACAGGCTTGAAAGTATACTATTTTCGTTATGACTTGGTCTTTATAAAGACATTGTGAACTTCTTGGTTCATCGTCTAGTATACGTATATATGTATACTATCTGTGTGCTCAAAGGAATGGACTTCCTTTAATTGCTGTCTATAGGTAATACAATAGTACTTTCTGGTTCGTCTTTTCTTTCTCATAATTTTTTGGAATTAGAAGCTTACCCAAACTGATGGGTGTTAGTTGGTCTCATCTCCTTGGAAGGCGGTAACAATTCTCGTTCTGCTAGTACTTGGTCGCACGTGTCTCAACTAAGGTACTTTTCTAAAGCACTTCTAAGGTTCGCATACATGGGCCACATGACAGCTATACATTTCTGTCAAGCTCTTTGAAAATAAATCACAGATACATTAAGCATATCTCATGCAAAGTATCAGCTATCACGTTGCATCTTGCAAACATTTCAAATAAACATTTTCGTTCCCATATAGGGCTGTGAAAATTCTCTTCTTTCCTAAAAATCTCAAAATTTTCATTTTCCTTCTCAAATGGAAAATATTTTATTTCTTTAAAACTCTTTTCTGGACGAGCGGGCATCGACCCCTGATTCTGGTGCAGTTGATCGTGTCGAGCTGAGGTGTTGGGATCTTGTACTGATCATTCTGTTAGCTTCCTAGCCTAGTACTATTTATCTGGACTAAGGCTTAGAAGGAAGATTCTTGGGTCAGAGTGAAAAAAAGGTGCTCTGATACCACTCTGTCACGACCACATCTCCCTAGTCAAAGAAAGTGTCGCTATATCGCGACTAAAACTTACTGAAGCTGTCTCAACTCATCATGAATATAACTTAATTCAAGGAAACATTGTCTGAATGTGCTAAGGATAACATAGTACTGAATCAGAGTGAAATCTGGGACATTGTCTTTACAAAAACAAGTCTAAGTTTACGCAACGGAAGAGTACCAAGACAGATGTAATATGTATGAAGACATACTACACCAGCTATCCTTCTACTGATTTAGTCTTATGTCCCAACACCTCCTTTGCCTCGACCGATCAACCTGCCACATTAAGGAAAACAATATGCAGGGCTGAGTACTTGATATACTCAGTGGGCTTATGCCGAAAATTGTTTTCCTTTATTTGTCAGCCAAGCTGAGTGAATGCGGGGTTTTTTCTGAAAACTGGTCCTGGTCACTAAAATCTGTTATTTCTTTTTGAAATAGACTGCAGTCTTTTAAATTTCTGATGATATGCCATATCAAACTGCGTGAATCGGGAATGAGGCCACATTCCACGATCACTGGGTCGGCCAACCTAGCGCTAGCTCACGACCCCTGGACCAGCCAACCTGGCGCTAGCTCACGGTCCCTATGGTACACTAGTCCGAGTAGGATTTACTGACCTACTGGGACCCGAATTCGATTTAATGGTTAGCATAGCCAACAGATAGGCAATCATTAAACAAAAACATGGCATGACAACTCATTCAAATAATCATGTTTTCACATAAAAACACGCTTTTAAAGAAAGAAGAGAAAGGCCCACCTCGTTTGCTTAAATTCTCTCAAACGAGCGCTCCCTGATTGGATTTTACTTGTCGTACGACGACGTTCCTTTTATAACAAATACATGCTTAAATTAGGCGTAAGCAGTTAATTATCTTGCATGCATGCATGCCTAAGCGTGTGCTTATTATTTTACTTTCTGCTTTCTGGATTCATAATTCTTTACTATTAATTAAATCAACGATTTAATTTATTCGGAGTCTTGCCGAACTTCTCGAGTATTAGTTAAATTCCCGATATTTATATTTAATGTGGCCATCCATCGTTCATGGTGGCATGACATTAGGGGAGTCTTGTAACAAACCTCGCTGCTTTAATTAGCGGCTTACGTTATGACCTAAATTATCATAGGTCCATTTTCAAATTTAAATCCTCTTGGATTTAAATACTTAATTATTCTAGGATTAAGTATAAAATATAATTGGATTGGTGAGGTCCAATTGAATTAAAACTCGCTAGTAGACCAACTTAAATAAAATGGGCACTAGCCCAACTCATATTACTATAGCCCTAAAGGGCTGACTCTCATTTCACAATCCAGCAAAAATCCCCAATTTCACTCTCAACCCTAACCTTCGATCCCTGACTCAGAGTCAATCACCACTGCCTGACCGCCATTCACTATCTCTGAACCTCCGTCGCGCCATCGGATATTCCCAGCTACTCTACTCCTTCGGATATTCCCAGAAGGAACTAAACCCCTCCCCAGTCGCGGAGAATCGAACCCCGTATGCATCTCCTATCCGCGGAGAACCTCGCTGCCATGTAGGTCGTCGGGGATTCCGCTATCATCCGCCGTGCGCTTGCGTCAACAGAGGGAGATGTCGACCTTCTTCATCCCTCCGATTCGAGCTCGGACTAAAATTTTATCGGCACCTTGGCCTCGAATGTCGGACGGTTCCTCTCCGAGACTTCTCTCTCTCTCTCTGCAGCTGGTGCCTCCGATATCACCGCTGGCTGCTCGCAGCGACGACTCCATCTCTCGGCGTCATGGGTCGCCGGCGTCCCATACTGGCGCAACCTCCGCCGCATTCTTCCTTAGAGCTAAGTCTCCATTTTCTATTACCTATTTCGTTCTATTGAAGTTGTATGTGATCTAGTAGCACTAGGGTTCTGATTTGAGGCATGTTTATGGTCGGCCAAAATATTGGTTAAATCCTTGTTGGTTTATGAGAAATTGTTGGTATCTGATAGCTCCGTTACTGAGCTCTTACTTCCTATGTTTTAACGGCAGGGGTGTGTGGAAGTTGCACTACTTCTTCTTACTCTATCATTCTGCCTCAATATGCATGGTGTTGGTCTAACATGCTTTAAATGCTTACATGATGACATGGGTTTAAAATGAATTCGAAGGAGGTTTTACCTTCGCTGCTGCGTATCTTGTTGTTCCTTACTCTCGGCTTTTATCCCCTTTACTCCCTCTCGCTGCCTCGGTCCCTCTCACTCTATGCCTCACTGTATTACGATTGATTTGTGGTGATGGGGAATGGAGGAAGAGGCTTAGGCCTATTTATACTCGTTGCCTAACTGAACCCTGAGAAAAGTTGATGTACTTGGCTTAAAACGTAGTCCTTGATGGACTGGGTTGGCTGTTTCCTCTGCAGCAAAATCGCAGGGTGTACTCGTGAGCCGGATGAGCCTTTGGCTCGTGGCTATATTCTGATGCCATAACCGAATATGGTGCTTTGTGCTGCCTTGTACCCTAGCTCATTCATGGGTTTTGTCTCCTTTTGGCAGGTGCACAACAAGAGCAGGCATTTGGGTGGCTGATTTCTGGACCATGGCATGTATAAATGAAGTACAAGCTGCAGGGATTCAACCTTGCAGAGTGTAGCCACTGAGGTGCAAATTCTGTTGGCTGGACTTGCTCCTTTCGACCAAGCTCTCCTCTTTTCTTTGGAAAGGTAAGGCTACTCATTCCCTCTTAATGTAGGGTGCTAGTTTTTCTTTTATCTCATGCACTTAAATTCCATTTTGTGTGCGGTTGGCAGGGACAAGGGAGACCTATTTCCTCTGGCTGCAGCCCCTCTAGTTTGGCCTATCGGACCATCGAGAAGATCTGGGCCGCAAGCCCGTGCTGAAGAGGCCCAACGCTAGTTTACTCTTTCTTTTTTCTCTCTATAATGTAATCTAGTAGTTCTACTTGAAATCTCCGTTTTCTTTAACATGTAATAGTTATTTGGTGTGTATTACTTTTCAAGCATTTGCACTTTATTAGCTTGAAATTCTGAAATCTTGTATTTCTTTTACTCAAGAAATAAACAAATGCTCTTTCATTGTTTTTATCAACATCTGTCATTCAAGGCTTAACTCGATATACTAACTGTTATGTTCTGTATGTTCAAAGCTATGAATACTCTTTCTTTTCTTTTTTATGAATTCTAGTATTTATTTCAAAATTCTCGAGAATCTAGGTCTCGGCTATTACAAGATTGCTCGACAAGATGGTGCGGCGATGCTTGCTCACGGACCCACCACTCAGGCGACTTGACTCTGGCACCGAAGAATGGGTCATACTTCTCCAGGTTATCTAAAATCTTTATTTCCTAAACTTTTTGTTCCTAAGGATTTTTCGTGTGAAGCTTGTGTTTTGTGATATTTGTCGATGTTTGTAGTAGAGTCACATGGGTATATTTTATGAAACAAAAATCTGAGGTTGTCGAAAAATTCATTTCTTTCTATAAAATGGTCCAAACCCAATTTAAAACATCCATTAAAATCATGCGATCAGATAAGGGGGGGGGGATTTAAAAGTCCCTCCTTTTTGATTTAAAAGTCCCCACCGTCTTTTTGGCCCGAAGCCATAGCCACTTTCGTTTACCTCAATCGACTCCCCACCAAATTACTAAACCGAAAAACGCCCCTAGACCATTTGGCCACTATGACACAAGTCCCCTCAGCCTTATCCATCCCACCCAAAACCTTTGGTTGCACTGTCTACGTACACATCCCGAAGCACAAAAAAACCAAATTTTCCCCATGTGCGATTAAGTGTGTATTTGTGGGGTATGGGATCAATCAAAAGGGTTATCGATGCTACGATCCAAAAACCAGACGGATAATCACCACCATGAATTGCAGCTTTCTCGAAACAGAATTCTTTTACCACTTTGGGACTCAAGGGGAGTGTGAGAGACAGGGGGAGACCCAAGAAAACGACTCCCGTCGGTGGTATGTGCCAAGTCACTTTGATGTGGGACCAATTTAGCAAGTTGGCACTGTTCATGAGCCGACCTCATCTACAGAAACAAACCCAACGACGCTTCCGCCGCGTTCCGATGATCCAGCCGTAACGGAATCCGAGGTAATCTCTGGCTCACCTCTTGAAAGAGGAAGAGGATACTTCGATCGATCAAGATACTGGGCAATATGTGCTTCCTCCAAGGAGTACGAGAGGAATTCCTCCCAAGAGATACTCTCGTGAAAGAATTGGCCGGAAAAGCAAATACTCTGTAGCAAACTTCGCCGAAGCCAACATCTCCAAAACGGCAAGGGCATTCCATGATGCACTGTATGAGGAAGAGATACCTCAAACATTTGAAGAAGCAGTGAAATTCAAACATTGGAGGGAGGCAATGCTAGTTTAGATGAAGGCATTAAAAAGAAATGGAACTTGGGAGGTCAGCCCGCTGCCCGATGGAAAGCATACAGTTGGGAGCCGTTGGGTCTTCACAATTAAACGAAGACCAGATGGAAGCATTAAGCGATACAAAGCTCGGTTGGTAGCAAAGGGGTACACTCAAACTCAAGGAATCGACTACTCTGACATTCTCTCCCGTGGCAAAGATGAACACCGTGAGATTCCTTCTCTCTATTGCAGCAAATAGGGACTGGCCACTTCATCACTACGATGTGACCTACGCGTTTCTTCATGGAGAGTTGAAAGATCCCATCTATATGGAGGCTCCACCAGGATTCTCAGAAGAGTTCGGGCAAGTGAAAGTATGCAAATTGAAGAAAACACTGTACATGCTAAAACAATCTCCAAGGGCTTGGTTCGAAAGATTTACAGAAGTGATGGAGAAGTATGGATACAGACAAAGCAATTCCGACCACACACTCTTCATCAAACGGGAAGGGGAGAAGATCACATGTCTGATAATCTATGTTGATGATATGAACATTACTGGACACAATGTCGAGGAAATACAACAACTCAAAGAACACCTGGCTGCAGAATTTGAGATGAAGAATTTTGGCGATCTCAAATATTTCCTCGGGATTGAAGTACTTAGGTCAGGAGAGGGAATTTTTATTAGCCAACGGAAGTATGTTCTTGATCTTTTGACAGAAACATGGATGTTGGACTGCAAGCCAACAGACACCCCAATCGTTCAGAATCACGGACTTCAGCTCGTCAAAGGGGCAACCCCCACTAATCGTGGAAGATACTAGAGACTAGTTGGGAAACTCATCTATTTATCCCATACCAGGCCAGATATTGCATATGCAGTGGGAGTTCTTAGCCAGTTCATGCATGACCCTCAAGAAAAACATCAGGAGGCGGCACTTAGAGTGGTCCGTTCTTTAAAGGGAACTGCCGGACATGGAGTTTTGCTCCTGAAGAATGGGCACCTAGATATTCACGGATATACAGATGCTGATTGGGCAGGGACCTTAGTCGACAGACGTTCTACTGGTGGATATTTCACCTTTGTTGGTGGAAATTTAGTCATGTGGAGGAGTAAGAAGCAAAAGGTAGTGGCTCTCTCAAGTGCTGAAGCCGAGTTTCGAGGCATCAAAAGCGGTTTAACCGAAATCCTTTGGCTTAGGAGATTGATGAAGGAGCTAAACTTAGAACCGCAGAAAACTTGTAAATTGTTGTGTGACAATAAAGCTGCAATCAGTATCTCGAAGAATCCAGTACAACATGATAGAACTAAACACGTCGAAATTGATCGGCACTTCATAAAAGAGAACCTTGAGGAGAAGATAATGGAAATTCTGTATGTGAAATCAGAAGACCAACTGGCTGACAATCTGACCAAAGCAGTCTCTGCGAAAAGCTTTCAAGAAGTATTGGGCAAGTTAAGCTTCGGGAATCCCATCACTTAACTTGAGGGGGAGTGTTGGAAGATCCAAAATATTCTGCAAGGCAAAGAAGATTGCATAAAATCAGCAGAAGATTATACAATATTATGATCGAAAATTAGGGAGATATGATTGAGGGAAATCTTACCTTGTATAACTTTATTCTAGCCTATATATGATGTATAATTCCGTTGTGAATAATATAACAAAGATTTACCCAATTCTACAATCTTGGTTGTACTCAATGCCAGTGAATGTTTGAGAGAGCAAGGTTTTAACATAATATGCAACAACAGCTCCAATTGGTTTGCAAATGCTCAAGATGGATTTTCTCATGACTTGGAGTTAGAATAAATCTTAGTTGTGTGTGTTTTTATGTAGCATTGGTTGTGCTTCCATCTTGAGGGAGGGTGTTGAAATTAAAAATAAATTGTAAAGTTGATATTGTTTTTCTTTTATTAGCTAGTGTTTAGTATTATATTAGTTGGTAGTTTATATTTTTCCTTAGCCTATATAAGGCATCTTACTGTAATTTGTAGATTAACACTTCCAAAAATGTAGTCAATTAGTGACATTTTTCCTTTTCCGCTCTTCTCTCCTGCACTACAGTTTTTCTCAAATTTTATCAGTTTCTTCATCCTTCATTGATGGAGGTTTCAATCCAAATCAATTCTACATTTTCAACACATTCCACCACGTATCATTTCAAACTAATATCTACAAATGAGACTCATATTCCACTAACCTTCTTCCGCCTACTTTTCTAACTTTCTTCCACCTACTTTTCTGAATATTTCTTTAAACTCATGCCAATGCTGGAAAAAATGGGAATCCTAATTGTGGACGGAGGAGTAGATGCTACGAGTGGAAGATAAGCTTATTTGCAATCTAAAATGGGTTTTTGAGCAAGGGCTGAGAAATTTTCGTGAATCACAATTTATTTTAGAATTGTAGTGACAATGATTATGTGTTGCTTATTGTCAATAATTGTATGAAGATATTCATGTGGAAAATAAATAAATCGATTTTACAGATCTTATTCTCTCTCCCCACCGTTAAAAGAATTATTTGGCTATTTTAGGTTGTCAATAATTTAAAAAACCATCTATTTTTTTTCGCTTTCGTATACAGACCCTATATTTCATTAACTTTTTGCACTAATAATTCATTATAAAATTAATATAAAAATGAATTTCTCATTCCACTTACTTTCTCCCTTTATTTTTCTCCGCAAAGGAAGCAATTTCTTAAAAACCTTGCCGAACCAAAATGACTCTTTAAATGATGGACGGGAGGGAGTACTATGTCATGTCGAGGAATGATATGCTACATAAGGTACCTTATGTGAGCTCCTTTTGTAAGCACTACTCTCGTTTGACGCATGTTTAACTTTGTTCATTTCGATTTATATATTTAGTTTGATTCTAATAAATTAAAAAATATTATTGAAGTTTTTACTTTCACAAAATTTCATAAAAATCAAACCTCAATTTGGTCGTTTATTAAAAATTATAGAGAAAATGAGCAAATCGAGCTTTGATTTTTATGAATTTTGTAAAAATTTAAAAAGTTTTATAACATTTTTTAATATATTAGAATCAAACTAAACATATAAATCAAAACGAACAAAGTTAAACGTGAGTCAAACGAGAGTGGTGCTCACATAAGGTACGTAGCATATCATTGCTCATGTCTCTGTAGATATAAAACTATTCTCAAATTTTAGTTTTAAACTGATTCTATATTTCTATTTTCCTAAATAAAAAGTGCACACATACGAGAAATTGTTTTGGCAAAAAGAGATAAAGATAGCTTCTTGAAACAACTTTTAGGTCATTTCTTTATCGCTTTTGGTGAGTAGTATGATTTGAGTTATATATTGGCCAACGGAGAATTTAATAATTTTGGATCAACCCAAAATTTTATAATTATCTGTTGGTCTTGTTGAATCAAGATCGAACCCCGGAAAATCACAGGTTCCATTAGTTCTTCATCACAAAAGAATCACACCTCTTTCACTAACATATTCCTACACTCAAAAACTCGTAGCTACTGTCTAACACCAATTCATCTCAGTACACAGACTCACCAAAATTCTCCACACGAACACACCCCCTCTCTGAAATGGTGAAACCGATTATTGTCCCTCACCACGATCTCGCGCCCCGTTACAGCCGAAGCAACCTTCATAAACTGATGGCAGTCCCCACAAATCCTCAGATTTTTCATGATCCTTATCGGAACAAACCAAGACAAACACATCAACCCGAAAGTAAAAGCCAGCTTCTCACTATGATGCTTCAACAGCTCCCTGTTGCAATAATCCTCCACATCGTGCAGATCGTGCTCAACTTGCCCTCTGAACCCCGACTTCTCCATCTCCTCAAGCAAATCATCCAGCCTCGCGTATATCTCCCCCATCCACGGATGGCTCCTCTCCCCGACCATGAACGAGTGAACACTGTCTTTGATCTCAATCCAGCTCTTCCCCTTCTTCTTCTTGACTTCACTACTCTTGAGCAGTTTCCTTGCTGATGCAACGTCGTCCCATCTCCCGCTTGCAGCATATACGTTTGACAGCAAAACAAGATTCCCAGCATTGTTAGGCTCGATCTTGAAAAATTTTCTTGCTGCCACCTCTACATTTTTATAAACTCTGCATGTGGCCAAGAGCGATCCCCACATGGACGCAGTGGCCTCAAACGGCATTTTCTCAATCATATCCTTGGCCTCGTCAATCCTCCTCGTTCAACCTAGGATATCAACCATACACGAGTAATGCACAGAGCCCGGATTCAAGCCTTGCTCCTTCATCATGTCCAAATACCTCCACCCCTTCTCAGCCAATCCCATGTGAGTGCTAGCAGATAAGATAGAGACATAAGTTACCTCACTCGGATACAGAAATGCCTGTTGCATCTTCTCGAACAACATCATAGCCTCCAAGGGCCTAGCGTGCCTTGCAAAGCCCGAGATATCGTGTTCCAAAGGATCACATTTCTCTTCTCTGCTTCGGAGAAAACAGAGCGATACTGATTAATGCTACCACATCTTGCATAAACATTGATGAGAGAAGAAACAACGTACTCGTTTGCACCAAAACCAGCTTTACACACGACTGCGTGCACTTGCTTCCCAACGCCGTCTAGGCAGCCGAGGCACAGAGAACAGAGGATATCATGAAAATATTCATCTCGACTCCATTTCTCTGCGCTGCGAGAAACAATCTCAATGCCTCCTTGTACAGATCGTTCTGCATGAATCCAGCCATCATCGAGCTCCATGTCACGGCACTCTTCTCCGGTATGGCCTCAAACACGTGCAAAGTGTCATTAATGAATCGGCATTTTGCATAAACATCAAGCAAAGTTGTGCCAACGAAGGCATTCGACTCCATCGACGACTTAACAACTAAGGCATGTAACTGTTTGCTCTCAAAGGGTAAAAAATTCGAGGCGCAAGCGCATAGCACGCTAGACAAGGTGAATTCACTGAACTCCGATCCTTCTCTGAGCATCCAGGCGAATAGAGACAGAGCTGCTTCGCCGTTGCCATTTTGAGTGTAGGTGCCGATCATGGTGTTCAATGAAACCACGCTTCGCAGGCGCATTTGGTCGAACACCTTGCGGGCATGATCCACGGCGCCGCAATTGGAGTAGAAATTGATGAGCATGTTGGAAGCGGAAGTGTTTGATTGTACCGAAATGAGTGATCTGTGCGTGGGAGGATTTTCCCGACTGGATAACTTTCTGTTTGGTGCATTTTTGAACGATGGTTTGCTGAATTTGAAGAAAAGTTTGTCTTGTGCATACCCAAATATGGGATTCTTCTTCTTCTTGATTTTGTTGGTCAGTTTTAGCCAATGTTTTAAAAACCGGACCGGACCGGCCGGTTCGACCGGTTCAACCGTGAACCGGTAGGTGGTCCGATCCGGTTAGCTAAAACCAGTGACATGTTCAACCGCCATGAACCGCCGAAACCGGCCGGCCGAACCGGTCTGGCCGGGAACCGGAAACCGGTTCAAATGCTTTTCAAAATTTTATTCTAAAATTTTGGCTTTGATAGGGGTCGAACTCAAGACCTCTCGGTGAACTTACCGATAATTCTACCACTACACCACAAGAACTTCTTGATAGTAATATGAACATAAGTTATTTTCATATGTTAACCACGAAATATTTTATCTATATAAATTAATAATTCGTGTTTAATACTTATATATGTATATTAAGAATATGTGATTAATTATATTAAAAGTTTAATACTATTTGATTATATACTAGGAGTATTTACTAAATATATATTTTTAATTTATGTTTATTCATATATCTTTGTGTATAATATTACTTTGCCTCATTACTTTTTGAAAATAATACTATGAACTTATTTATTTTTATACATAAATATTAAATTTTTTATTTACAATAACTTACTACTAGTATAATTTATATATTTAATTATATTTGTTGATAAAAAATTAATAAAATTCTATCATTCACTAAAAATATATTCTTTTTAATTTTTATTCTTTTAAGATAATTCATTTTAATTTTATATATTCTTTTAAGAAATTGTTAATTATAATATATTTCTTATATTTTAATTATACTTTTACAATCACTAATGTTTTATAATATAGGAGTTTATAATTATACATAGAGTTTAATACTAGTTTTTAATATTGTGTATTATAATTTATTATTGTATTTACACTTAACGTCATTAAATATTCTAATATTCTTGTTTTCTATAATAATACTATTAAATGTATAATACTATAATATTTATTGATAAAACATTTAATTAAATTTTATTATTTACTACTAAATAAATAAATATATATATAAACAGTATTCCAGTTCAACCAATGGTTCGACCAGTGAACCGGTTGAACCAGTGAACCAGTAATGACGCCGGTTCGCTTGCCGGTCCGGTTTTTAAAACATTGGTTTTAGTTGTGCAGATTGTTGAAATGCGTTTTTGATAAAAGGTGAATGTTATGCAAGATTTAGTTTTTCTGTGCAATAATTTCATTTGGAGTGTCCAAAACGGTTGGGAAATAAATGGGAATCAAGATTTTATGTTACGACTTCATTTGGTTGGTTACTTCAAAGGATCAGAATAAAAAAGGGGATTGGTTTGTCAATTTTATTGGTACACATTTGGCCATTATTTGTCCCATTTTTCAATTTTTTGACATGTCTCTTAATAGACTTCACATTTTATTTACTTAATTTTACTCATATTTTATCATAAAATTATACATAAATATGACTAGTACATCATTAACTTTTTTACATTTATCAAAACCCATATTGGGTCAAAATGGAACATATATTGGAGACGGAGGGAGTACATATTTTTAAATTTGTTTCCTAAAATTAAACCAAATCCTAATTAGAATTACTTAAAATTAGATAATTATAGTAAATTTTAAAACTGAAAAATCAAAATTAAAAAAGAAAAATCTTAAAAACTACTCCCTCCGTCCGTGAAATGTTGTTCAGTTTTGTCATTTCGTTCCGTCCGTAAAATATTGACCACTCTGTTATTACCCTTTTGACTAATTGACCCCAAATTATTTAAAACAAGCCCACCGTCAACCCACCATTAATGAAATCAATATAGACCAATGAATTATTCAACCCTTTATAATCCATTAATCAATATAGATCAAAGAATTAAACAATCAGCCAATTTAAAGAATTATTTAAATATAACCCATTTAAAATCAGCCCTAATTTATTAAACTCATTGGGCCCATCATGGAATTAATCCCAGCCCAAAGAATTATCCTTTTAAATTAATAATATTGGTCGACAACTAATTTGAATTCCTCCCAAATTTCAATTGCCGTTAGAAAAAGCATCACTCCCCTCCACCATCGGTATTCACTCCCTCATTCTCCATTCACCATTTTCCCCAAATTGAGATCCCTAATTTGAGCAACCCTTAATTCCCGTCGCCCCCTCCGACTCACTCTACGCCGGCGACCACAACGCCCTCTCACTCCCTTCTACGTCCTCTCTACACTCCGGCTAAACAACACAGTCAAGTCACGATTCGCCCTTCGTTCCACCACCGCCTTTGCTTTCGGTTCGCGAGGTCTCATCACCACCACTCCGTCGCCGTCAGAACGGAGTTGCTGTGCTACTGTTTGGAAGCCGCTGCCGTGGAATCACCGCAGCCGAACATCAGCGCCGAATCAGGCGCCTCATTGTCCCAGCTTTGCCGCAATGTCTCGCCGTCGCCACTGTTGCCTTTTTCCCTTGTTTATTTGTATTTTCCTGCTATTTTTTGTGTTCCTTTTTGGAATTTCACGGTCTTTGTTGTATGTCAGTGTTTATTTAATCGAGGAAGCGGACAGACTCGCCGTCTGATTTTGATGCTGCCGATTCTCGCCTAGCGGTGAGAGGCGCTCGAGAATCCACCAAGCAGTCGCTGCCATCGGGGTCTCACTTCGGTCGGTGTCATTCTCCAGCCATCTCGGCTGCATTGTCACTATCAATTTCGTCGGACTTCCGTGGACTTCTCGGCTTAAGTAAGTTTCCATTAATTTTCCAATTTACAAATTTTATCTTCCTGTTTGGCTGGATATGTTAGGGAGTTAGATTTGGGTTCATGAGATTGGGTTCTCTTCTTGATTTGTGAAGCTATTAAACTTGTTGTGATGTCCAAACATTCTTGGGTTGAAAGAGCAGGTCACCGCTTGCTTATTTGTACATTGGTGTTATCCCTTTGAGCATTTATCTTAAAATTTGGGCTCAGCCATTGTGAAAGCTAGACCCAATGACTCTCTATTTCTCTCTCGGTTTTGGTGATGAAACAATTGTGTGATAGTGAAACTGATTGGGAGTAGACAACAAACATAAATGGATTGAAAGAAAATCTTTATTTTGATTTGGTTGCTTTACTAGCAACTTTTATTCTCTTAGAGTGATTTTTTCCACTGCATCATGTAACAGTCTGTTTGCTTTCTAAGGGTATTACTAAGGGTCCCACTATGTGGTAAGAAAATGTGGATTTTGTTAAATGTGTCTTTGGAAGGTTGAAATATAAACTAGAGTGTGTTTGCTTTCTAAGGGTATTACTAAGGGTCCCACTATGTGCTAAGAAAATGTGGATTTGTTAAATGTGTCTTTGGAAGGTTGAAATATAAACTAGAGTGTGGGTCATGAACCATAATGGAAATTGCTAATTTTTAGGGGACACCATACGTAGTAATTGTGCTATACTATTGGGGGACGGATGGACTAATTGTTACTAGTATCAGTGCGAACCAAATGATTATACAATGTTGGGGAGTCAATTATTTTAAGCTAGATTAGTACTGTGAATTAGCATATGCATATTACAAGTTCTATTAATAGCGCTTATAACTTTATCCTACTGGCTAACTAAAATCTCACACTTCTGAATTCTTTCTTTATTCCTGATTACGTATTTGTTTTCTTCCTTGTTTCTTAATTCAGTAGTTGTGTGGCAATGGAGGCGTTCTTGTTCTAGTTCTGGCCATCATTAACTTAAAGTTATCGGGGCTCAGACAATATTTCCTCATACATGGCTGCTATCTCCTGCCTAAAATCTAAAGCTTTATCTATTGTGAGTGCACTTTCCAATTAAGATAAGTGGATATATGTCTGTAAATACTACAACTGCTGGTAAAGTTAGCACACCTGAAAATTTTTATGTGCTTATGCTTGTGGTCGGTGTGGTTGTGTGAACTAGCCCTTATGTCTTTAAAGTAAATGTGATTTTTTCCGCTGCAGCTTTTGCACCTTTGTGAAGCTGAAAGTGTATCCTACCTGGATGAGGTGGCCAGCAACACAACAACTCGGGATGTGGCAAAGTCTGGGACTCGAGGTATTGATTTCTAAAATCAAAGTGTAATGCAGTTTCTGTCATAACTCTCAGAGAGATACATATTTAGTTGCTTTTATGATAGACAAAGATTTCCCAGACCCTTTAGATCTATTGTTACAATTACATTGAAAAACCAGAAGTTTTGTTCTCTGAAAATAAACTGAAATAATCTCAAATGTGCTGCAGAAATTTTACACATTCGAGAAAACCCAAATACGACACATTTCAAACTTTTTCTTGTGATTTTTAACTGCCTATTATAATCCTAGTTTGTAGTATTGCCCAGTCGCAATTGGGTCTATAACAAATGTTTATAGGTATACCGTACATTAAGCATTGCAATTTCTCCACTTTGAGAAGATTTTGCCTTCTATACATATGCAGTTGTCAATTTCTCATTTTTCCTTACTTCTATCATGGGCATATGTTTTGTATAGGTTCTTCAATTGCTGAAAAATGTTTGGTATAGATTCAAGACAGTTAAAAGCTCCCTCCGAGGCAAGTTACTCGAAGGGTCAACTGGAACGTAATACAAAGCGCTTGGCAGATGTCGTCTCAGATGCTTCAAATTTTCGGTCATTCATCGTGATAAACTTTGTAAGCTTTCCATCAATACAATTAATTTTAAATATTATAGAGTGTTATAGATTTCATGGTAAGGTTTCTTTGCTTTTCATGATCAAAGGTCGAAATGAGTCAAAGCATGATATCTGAGTTTCTAAGAAAATGTCTTTGCTTATGTGAACTTATGTATTCTTTTCTCTACTTCAGAAGCTGAAAAAGTGTCTAAAGTTAGCAAGAACTTATGTATGCCTGCTTCTAACTCTTCCCTTGGTTAATCAAACATATCTATATTCTAATACTCTGTTGCATGTAGGTTCACAGTTGAGTCATTCTGAATCTTTAGTTCTAGGAGTTTTGAATGAAGATGATGTATAACTGCTGAGGTAATTTGAATATTTGCCTTCCTTCCATGCCGAAATCGGGCATTGATTATTTCTTCATGTCCTATCTTTCTTATTTTGCAATTTAGACAATGAAACATTCTAGCAGATGGTCACACTGCTGTTTCTTATAGTTGCACTCTTTTTTTCTTTAATAAACTTGCTTCACTCACCACAGTTATTCATTATGTGCATGAGTGCATTCTTTACTTAATGTATTTTTAAGGCTATCTAAGATTGACAATTTTCTTGCAGGAGCTTGGGAAGGGGTGGACTGCAGGAGCAACTAGCTTCCTATATTGGACTCTCGGCCCTGATGAGAAAAAAAGAGTAGGTACTTTTTTTTTGTAAGAGATCATCTCATGTAACTTTTCTTGTGATGCAATACTTACCTTTTGTAGTGATGATAAGAGAAATGAAAGAAATTCTCTTTTTTCTATGATATAAAACGTTTCCTTCCTTTCGCTTAAGATTTGAAAGTCATGTTAATAAAAACCAAGTTTAAATAACACTTAATTTGCTCGGGGTCTTACATGATATGCAAATGATTCACACTGTTTTGTAGGGAATAAGCTTCATAAAAAGGAATTTTAAAGCCACAAAAGTAAGGTAGGAAGGTAAGACGAATCTTGTAAAGATGACAGGAAAGATTGCAGTATATATTTAAAGAAAACAATTTTATCCGTCAATCAAAACTGAATGTTTGGAAAGTATCGAAGATGATCTAAATTGACATAGTATTATGTTCTTTATTCTGATAAAGATACACTGGTAGAGGTTTGTTTTCAGCATTTTGGTATGTGAGAAGGTACCAGGTTTCCCAGCAAGGCAGGAAATCCGAGCTTTTATTGTAGTCGTCAAATCCTGGTCTTTGAGGATTCTGGTAACTCTACTTCTCATCTTTTTCGGGTCTCATTCAAACCCGTATACTCAACTTGTGATGTTTCCTACTTATACATGAGTGCCTAACTGCTATTTATTCTCATGCATGCCTGATATGTTGATTTTATAGAGAATTTAAATGTTTTTTTTTGGTAATTGACATGTTATGATTAAGAGTAATTTCCGAGAGGTTGTCTGTCATGGCTCTCTAATATGTGCATCTCCTTAGTTTTTAATGATTTCATACACATCAACAATCGATAAACAACGAATATTACCTTCAGAACTATCCAAAAATTGCCCTAGTACTAAAATGCTTCCACGAACAGAGTTTCACCACTTGCTATTTGTGTGTGCATGCAAGATTTTCTCTCTATTGATTGTCACTACTTTCACCACTTTTTTATGGGTTACTAGTGTGGACTTCATTTCTCTCAAGGGTTGGTCTGTAAACTTGTTGTTGCTTACTAACTTCTGGAGAACTAGGTTTCCCGTGCTTCAGATAAAGTGACAATAGTGTTCTTTGGTGCCCGATTTCTTGAGCTAAGGAGAGAGAACTATTCCGGTTTTGAAAAATTAATTGAAAAAGCCATAGGGCCGATCGACTGAATGAGAGCTTTATCAGTTGCAATCTTGTTGATATTGGTGCATAAAATGATTTAGGCAATAGGACTAAAAGCCTCATATCCAAATTATCACATGCCTAACCCTACATAAACCCCTAGAGAGCCAGTTTGAGCCCCAAAAGCCTTATTTCTTTGTTGAAAATTTTGAAGTCACTATATTAGCCTACTTATTATATCCATTTGTTGGCCTATATTTTCTACCCTAGTCACTAAAATTAAAGTGCTAGCACATTCTTGGAAGGGTATTTATGGTGGCAAGAAAAAGCTGGAAGTCCTGGAACATTTATTAGGTGGTATTCATTTATACTGAGATACAAAGTGAAAAAGCTGTGTGAAAAAAAGGCAGCCTTTAATGTGTGAAAAAAAGCCAATGCTAGAAAAAAATAAAAAATAAAAAGCCAGCCTTTAATGTGTAAAAAAAAAGCCAAGGCTAGAAAAAATAAAAAGGCAGCCTTCATGTGTAAAAAAAAGCCAAGGCTAGAAAAAAAATAAAAAAGGCAGCCTTTCATGTGTAAAAAAAGCCAAGGCTTGTAAAAAAATAAAATAAAAAGGCAGCCTTTCATGAGTAAAAAAAGCCAAGGCTAGAAAAAAAATATCGAGCAAAAAACAGAAATATGCTCAAAAGAATAAGATGACTTGGTTTAGATGGTAGAAAAATCTCAAGTTTGGGGTGTTGAGCTGTCAGAATTTTTTACGCATTCAGTGAGATGTGAAGGATGTTGTGAGGGATGTGCTAGTATTTTAAGAATGGTGATAAGCTACTAATCCAAATATGATCACACCTTTACCAAAAGCCCCGTTACATCCAAATGAATAAGACCTTTACATTTATGCATCATATTGACTTGTGAGCGACGAATTTTGCTTGATTTTGGGAGAAAGATCTTATGTGCTTAAAATAAAGAATAGCCGGAAGAACTTCTCTTTACGAATTAGCGACGATGGTTTGAGACTCCCAAGACATAAATCGAACTTACATTGAAGCATTGGATGCCTAGCTCTTAGGGAATTAGTTCGTGTACAATTCTTGTTCTAAAGTCTTACTCGCGAGTGAATTCGGGGTCAACCTATTTTCTCTAAATGATTCGTGTGATTTGACGTGACTTGAAGTAGAGGATTATCTAATGTCTTGTGAATGTGCTTATTTATCTAATTACAGAGCTGTTGTGTACCAATCTTGCTGTATTCAGGAAAGACTTTCTGTTTGAGTCAGATTACAGAGCTGCTGTGTACCAATCCTGTTGCGTTTGAGGCTACTGAGATAATTCACCATATTCTCGTGTTACTCTTAGTCGATTTGAAGGCATCTCTAAGCATTTAGATTCGTTTTTGCAAATTTTATCTCTCGTGGAACTAAGGTGTTTTCCGTGATAGTTCCTAGTGCATAAATAGACTAGAAAGTACTTAGTCGATCTGAAGGTCAAGGGTGGTAGGGGGCGACTGAGTTCTTAACTTAAAAGATGCGGGGGGAAAGGGTGGAAAACTGAAGGCACAAGTCTATTTATTGATTTTTGAGCTTGCTTTGTGATCTTCTGTTTCTTGGTTGTTGCGCCTATATTTTTCCTACTTATTTAATTCATTCTTTGCTGCATTTTGCAGCTTTATAATTGATCTGTTACATATATTATATTTTTGTTTGTTATACTGTGCCTAACGTTTTTCTACTTTTTCTAATCCACTTTTTGCTACCTTGTAGCATAATTAATATTAACAAACATAGCATCCTATTTTTCTTTGTCTCGTATGCCCTGTACAAATATGTGCTATATAAGTGTTGCTTTGAAATGTAAAACCCATTGATTGTCAAATCTTGGCTTCATAATATATCTGTTAAATGTTTTTATAGGCTCTTTCCCATTACTTACTACACACATTTCCTTTTTACTTTGGCATTCGGTTTGCTGTACTTGCATCTAAAAAAAGAAATCACGGGCCTTGGAAGCTGGTTGAGCACTCAATTAGTGTCAAGTAAAGATACTTTCTATGAGGTTAGTGTTGCCACTACTGTAGCAAGGTGACTGATCTTTCTCATGATTTTAATTTTTTTGCAATGCAAGAATGGAAACTGCAGCTTGTTGCCACTATGTAGTAAATACTTTAACTACAATAGATGGAATCTAGACTACTTCGATTTCTGTATATTTGGTCAAGTTCCTCAACAATTTAATTTGACTTAACATCTCTTATATGCCGGTTAAGTAGTTTTGTACATAGTCTACTGTGTTTGAGTTTGTTTTCTTTACCTGTCCGTTTGATGATTATGATTGATACAACAAAATAAATTCTGGTTTTCTGAGTGAACATAAGAACAAATTAATAGTGTTGTAATATACTATTCAACATAACTATGAGTTGTAATGTTACCATGTTCTAAAATTTTCAGTTTACCTATAATGTTTATCCTTTGTGAATGCTTCTGCTTCAGGATCAGTCATTAAACATCAACGTGTGACTCACCTTATGCTGAGTATTGCTTTACGAGCTGTTTTAGATGCTTTGAGTAAGCCTGCAGATCGGTAAGTTTGTCCCTTCCTCGGTTATCTGTGAATTCAGTCTGACCTTGGATTTATGACATTGAGATGTTTTTCTCTGGGAGTAAGGCATTGGAGCAGTTTGTGGACAGTATCATTGAGTATTACTTCTCCAGTTTAGTTTTGACCACCTCACTATTTATTACAACGAGTTGAAGGGTATAAAGCTGCAACCAATATTTGCTTCAATATTCAAACATTTATTTAATAAACCTAACTTTAGTTCGATATTAAGTGTGCCATTTCATACTAAAGCCATCAATGAAGAACTACTGCAAAATCTTTCTGATGCTCTACACTTATCGGTACCGGATAAAATTGGAGTTGGTCTTGCTTTGTCTAATTCTGAAGAACACGATATCTTTATGATACTAAGAAGTGTGGTTAGTTATTCTCTTCTTTGTACATACATTTAGATATATTGTTTTGTTTAGTTGTAGGAAGTGGAATACATACATAAGTTTTTTCTCCTTGGAATTCTTCCGCATGTTTCACTAAACCTATAACCCTTTTCTTGGCTGTATGCAGGAAAGAATTTCTGTTTGACACAATTTAGAGAGCTGTGTGCCAAACCTACTGCGTTTGAGGCTACTGTGATAATTCAGCATATTCTCGTGTTACTCTTAGTCAATTTGAAGTCTTTAATTATTTAGATTCATTCTTGCAAATGTTATCTCTTGTTCCACTACTAAGGTTTTTCTGTTATAGTTCCTAATGCATAAATAGACTAGAATGTACTTGGTCGATATAAAGGTCGAGGGTGGTAGGGGGCGACTAACTTCTTAACTTAAGAGAAACGGCGGAATAGGGTGGAAAACAAAAGGCACAAGTCTATTTATTGGTTTTTGAGCTTGCTTTGCTTGATCTTCTGCTTCTTGGTTGTTGCGCCTACAATTTTCTATTTATTCAATTCATTCTTTGCTGCCTTTTGCAGCTTTATAATTAACCTGTAACATATATTATATTTTTGTGTGTTATGACGTTTTTCTACTTTTTTCTAATCCCCTGTTTGCTACCTTGCAGCTTTATAATTAATACATACATAGTATCCTAGTTTCTTTGTCTTATATGCCGTGTACAAATATGTCTTATATTAGTTATTCTTTGATATATAAACCCCATTGATTGTCAAATCTTGGCATCTTAATATATCTGTTAATTGTTTTTATAGGCTCTTTCCCAAGTACTTACTAGACACATTTCCTTTTTACTTCGGCATTAGGTTTGCTGAACTTGCTTCTAAAAAAGAAATCGTGGGCCTTGGAAGCTGGTTGAGCACTTAAATAGTGTTGAGTAAAGATACTTTCTAGAGGTAAGTGTTGCCACTTCTGTTGCAGGTTGACTGATCTTTCTCATGATTTTAATATTTTTGCAATGCCGGAATGTAAACTGCAGCTTGTTCCCACTACTATAGTAAATAATTTAATTACAATTTATGTAATCTTGACTACTCCGATTTCCGTATATTTGATGCCATGATTTTTTCTGTTACATTTATCTGTCTGGTCAAGTTCCTCAAAAATTTAATTTGACTTAACATCTTTTATATACCAGTTAATTAGTTTTATACATAGTCTACTGTGTTTGAGTTTGTTATCTTTAACTGTCCGTTTGATGATTATGATTGATACAACAAATTCTGGTTTACTTAGAGAACATAAGAACATATTAATAGTGTTGTAAAATACTCTTCAACCTAACTATGTTTGTTGTAATGGTACCCCGTTCTAAAATTTTCAGCTTGCCTATAATGTTTATCCTTTGTGAATGCTGCTTCAGGATCAGTCATTAAGCATCAACTTGTGACTAACCTTATGCTGGGTATTGCTTTACGAGCTGTTTTCGATGCTTTGAGGAAGCTTGCAAATTCAAAAGTTTGTTCCTTCCTAGGTAATTGGTTAATGTTATTATTGTGAATTTCAGTATGACCTTGGCTTTATGACATTCTGATGTTTTCCTTTGGGAGCAAGGCATTGGAGCAGTTTGTGGGTCATCTCATTAAGAATTATTGATCCAGTTCAGATTTGAGCACCTCACTATTTATTCCAGCGAGTTGAAGGGTATAAAGCTGCAACCAATAATTGCTTCACTAATCAAATATTTATTTATTAAACCTAACTTTAGTTCGATATTAAGTGTGTCATTTCATACTAAAGCCATCAATGAAGAACTACTGCAAAATCTTTCTGATGCTCTACACTTGTCGGTACCTAATAAAATTTGGGTTGGACTTGCTTTGTTTAATTATGAGGAACACGATATCTTTATGATACTAAGAAGTGTGGTTAGTTATTCTCTTCTTTGTACATACATTTAGATATATTGTTTTGTTTAGTTGTAGGAAGTGGAATACATACATAAGTTTTTTCTCCTTGGAATTCTTCCGCATGTTTCACTAAACCTATAACCCTTTTCTTGGCTGTATGCAGGAAAGAATTTCTGTTTGACACAATTTAGAGAGCTGTGTGCCAAACCTACTGCGTTAGAGGCTACTGTGATAATTCAGCATATTCTCGTGTTACTCTTAGTCAATTTGAAGTCTTTAATTATTTAGATTCATTCTTGCAAATGTTATCTCTTGTTCCACTACTA
This sequence comes from Salvia splendens, assembly GCF_004379255.2. Lineage (NCBI taxonomy): Eukaryota > Viridiplantae > Streptophyta > Magnoliopsida > Lamiales > Lamiaceae > Salvia > Salvia splendens. Next base: position 22,590,849 of record NC_056038.1, read on the forward strand.
AGGTTTTTCTGTTATAGTTCCTAATGCATAAATAGACTAGAATGTACTTGGTCGATATAAAGGTCAAGGGTGGTAGGGGGCGACTAACTTCTTAACTTAAGAGAAACGGCGGAATAGGGTGGAAAACAAAAGGCACAAGTCTATTTATTGGTTTTTGAGCTTGCTTTGCTTGATCTTCTGCTTCTTGGTTGTTGCGCCTACAATTTTCTATTTATTCAATTCATTCTTTGCTGCCTTTTGCAGCTTTATAATTAACCTGTAACATATATTATATTTTTGTGTGTTATGACGTTTTTCTACTTTTTTCTAATCCCCTGTTTGCTACCTTGCAGCTTTATAATTAATACATACATAGTATCCTAGTTTCTTTGTCTTATATGCCGTGTACAAATATGTCTTATATTAGTTATTCTTTGATATATAAACCCCATTGATTGTCAAATCTTGGCATCTTAATATATCTGTTAATTGTTTTTATAGGCTCTTTCCCAAGTACTTACTAGACACATTTCCTTTTTACTTCGGCATTAGGTTTGCTGAACTTGCTTCTAAAAAAGAAATCGTGGGCCTTGGAAGCTGGTTGAGCACTCAAATAGTGTCGAGTAAAGATACTTTGTAGAGGTAAGTGTTGCCACTTCTGTTGCAGGTTGACTGATCTTTCTCATGATTTTAATATTTTTGCAATGCCGGAATGTAAACTGCAGCTTGTTCCCACTACTATAGTAATTAATTTAATTACAATTTATGTAATCTTGACTACTCCGATTTCCGTATATTTGATGCCATGATTTTTTCTGTTACATTTATCTGTCTGGTCAAGTTCCTCAAAAATTTAATTTGACTTAACATCTTTTATATACCAGTTAATTAGTTTTATACATAGTCTACTGTGTTTGAGTTTGTTATCTTTAACTGTCCGTTTGATGATTATGATTGATACAACAAATTCTGGTTTACTTAGAGAACATAAGAACATATTAATAGTGTTGTAAAATACTCTTCAACCTAACTATGTTAGTTGTAATGGTACCCCGTTCTAAAATTTTCAGCTTGCCTATAATGTTTATCCTTTGTGAATGCTGCTTCAGGATCAGTCATTAAGCATCAACTTGTGACTAACCTTATGCTGGGTATTGCTTTACGAGCTGTTTTCGATGCTTTGAGGAAGCTTGCAAATTCAAAAGTTTGTTCCTTCCTAGGTAATTGGTTAATGTTATTATTGTGAATTTCAGTATGACCTTGGCTTTATGACATTCTGATGTTTTCCTTTGGGAGCAAGGCATTGGAGCAGTTTGTGGGTCATCTCATTAAGAATTATTGATCCAGTTCAGATTTGAGCACCTCACTATTTATTCCAGCGAGTTGAAGGGTATAAAGCTGCAACCAAAATTGCTTCACTATTCAAATATTTATTTATTAAACCTAACTTTAGTTCGATATTAAGTGTGTCATTTCATACTAAAGCCATCAATGAAGAACTACTGCAAAATCTTTCTGATGCTCTACACTTGTCGGTACCTAATAAAATTTGGGTTGGACTTGCTTTGTTTAATTATGAGGAACACGATATCTGCACGATACCAGGATGTGTGGTTAGTTATTCTCTTATTTGTACATACATTTAGATATAATTTTTTGTTTAGTTGTAGGAAGTGGAATACATACAACAGTTTATTATTTTTCTCTCCTTGGAATTCTTCTACGTGTTGCACTAAACCTGTAACCCTTTTCTTTGTTGTATGCAGGAAAGACTTTCTGTTTGAGTCAGATTGCTGCGTTTGAGGCTACTGAGATAATTCAGCATATTCTTGTGTTATTCTTGGGAAACTAGGGTGTTTTCCGTGATAGTTCCTAGTTGTCTATAATGTTGTAAAATACGCTTCAACCTAACTATGTTACTTGTAATGTTACCCCGTTCTAAAATTTTCAACTTGCCTATAATGTTTATCCTTTGTGAATGCTTGTGCTTCAGGATCAGTCATTAAGCATCAACTTGTGACTAACCTTATTCTGGGTATTGCTTTACGAGCGGTTTTCAATGCTTTGAGGAAGCTTGCATATTCAAAAGTTTGTTCCTTCCTAGGTATTTGGTTAATGTTATTATTGTGAATTTCAGTCTGACCTTGGCTTTATGACATTCTGATGTTTTCCTTTGGGAGCAAGGCATTGGAACAGTTTGTGGACCGTCTCATTTAGTGGCCACTGTACTGCCATCATATCCTGCACTTTGTAACATTTATAGGGAGGGCACTTAACAGTATTTCAGCGGCTTATACTGAACTGATGTTAGCCATAGTGCCAATACTGATCACCGACACAGTCATATTCAATCTTCATCTCCACATATAGAGGTATTAAACATGTAATGTTATCTTCCTGTTAAGTAGTTTAACCTGCATATGAGAAACAGATGATTGATTCTTAGAAAACATGACAAAAAGTGTTATCTCGATGTCTTCATCCAAATCATCTTCCCACATGCCTATATGTGGTTTCTAGTTTCACCTTGTCTATGTGGTTGTGGATAATACTTCTACTCCAAGTGATTTGTGTGAACTCATGATCACTGCAATTTCATCCTTTTGGTTTCAGACTGCAGGCCCACCATTTTCTCTGATCGGACCCGGCAGCATATTGTCTGGATTAGCAATTCCCTCTTCGATCCCACTACAACAGAGACCACCAAGTTCTCTAGATGAGAGTTCACTCCTAATTACATGAAGCCATCACAACACACCTACCCTTCCTAAGGCAAGTAATAGGGTCTTTGTCTACTTTGATGTAGTTCACTTGATACTTTTTCATTTTTACCTTGTTTTGACTGTATTATTAAGAGCTAATCTACTCAAACCCACAATGCAGTCACTCAGTGGTGCTTTGCTGTCATTAAAATCTGCCTCGTCGGGTTTACCACGTTCTTCTAGATAAACCTCAGCAAGTAAATTGTCACGTTTAACTGTACTACTCTCTCTCATTGTGCCCTTTATGGATTATATTAACATTGGGTCTGGTGTTACAACTGTGCGAAGAGAAACTCCCATAGAGGTGCTTGGATGTAGACGTCTTATAACTTTTTGGCCCCTGTTTACACATTATCTTGATCCTTTTGGTTTTCCCATGTTTTTACTCTTGAGGATTTTCTTCCTTGTTATGAGTTAGCATATTACAAGTTATATTAATAGCACATATAACTTGATCCCACTGGTTAACTAAAATCTCACACTTCTGAATTCTTTCTTCATTCCTGATTACTTTCTCGTTTTCCTTTCCCCTTTTGTTTCTTTATTGTTTGTTTTCTTCCCTGTGACCTGTTTATTAATTCAGGAGTAGTGGGGCAATGGGGGCGTTCTGTCAGGCCGTCATGAACTTAAAGTTATCTGGCTCAAACAATATTTCCTCATACATGGCTGCTCTCTCCCGCCTAAAACCTAAAGCTTTACCGATTGTGAGTGCACTTTCCAATTAAGATAAGTTGATATATGTCTTTAAATCTTACAACTGTTGGCAATGTTAGCACACCTTAAAATTTTTATGTGCTTGTACTTGCTTGGTGTGGTCGTGTGATCAGGCCCTTAATTCTTAAGTGTGATTTTTTCAATTAAGTGCACTTTCCAATTAAGTGTGATTTTTTCCGCTGCAGCTTTGCAACTTTGTGAAGCTGAAAGTATCATACCTGGATGAGGTGGCCAGCAACACAACAATTCAAGATATCGCAAAGTCTGTTGGACTCGAGGTATTGGTCTCTAAAATCAAAGCATTGTGCAGTTTCATCTTTTTGATTCTAGACTACAATTAACATTCCTCAAGTGTACTGTACTTTTTTTTATTCCGCCTTTGAGAGAGACGCATGACCCTCATGCGTCTCCTTTTAATGAAACACATGACGGAAATGCGTCTCTCATAGAGACGCATGAGGGACATGTGTCTCATTTTTTCAATTTTTTTTGAACGACGCATGACCGTCATGCGTCTTACGGAGAGACGCATGAGGCTCATGCGTCTCTAAATACATACACTACAACTATAAGCCATTGAGTAATGATTGCTATCTGGAGAGAGATTGTATGAATACTGTGACACTCAAGGTCTACAAGTCTAGTCACGTCGAAGGGGGGCAGGTTTTGCAGAAATTGGGAAAAAGTGGAAGAGAGAGAAAATTTTTAATGTGAGAGCAGTGAAATTTACTACTCCTATGATTTCTTAGGATATGTTACACAGGATATGTTTCTTTAAAATTACTTATCTTGTGTTTAAAATATCAAATAAAGATGTATTAGAATTTGAACTTATTAATCAATTAAATTTAAATAACTAATTAACGCAATAACTAAATTATCTAATTGACATAGTAATTGAAATAAAATGTTTTTAATTAAATAAAATATTAGTATGATGTCAATAATAATATAATTAATAAATTTAAAACTACAATAATCATTATTATGAATAAAATGCACATATCTTAATCATAACTTTATATAATTAATATTATGAACCCTAAAGATAATTTTACAATTGATAAGGCATGACATAAAATATTAGTACTACTGTGAGATTACAACTGGTCAAATAAATTTCTCAATAGAAAATGTAATTAATTGGTCATATTATATATAAGGTAATAGTAGGCTAGTAGCATTATTATTCATGCTTTATTCATGAATTTATGCTTATGGTTAGAATGGAGTAATGCATGCCTCCATCAGCACACTCCCGACCGCATCAGGGTCGCCATCAGTATTCATACAATTTCTCTCTCCAAATAGCAATCGTTACTAGCTTATAATTGTAGCGTCTCTCCCTAAGACGCATGGCGGTCATGCGTCGTCTAATAATTGTAGCTTATAATCGTTACTAGAGACGCTTGACCCTCATACGTCTCTCCCAGAGGCGGAATAAAAAAAAATCTAGTACACTTGAGGAATGTTAATTGTAGTCTAGAATCAAAAAAGAAAAAACCCTGCAGTTTCTGTGTCATAACTCTTAGAGAGATACATGTTCATTGCATTTATGCTAGAAAAATATTTCACATATCCTTTAGATCTGTTGTTACAATTAGAATGAAAAACTAGCAAGTTTTGTACTCTGAAAATAAACTGAAATATCTTAAATGTACTGCATAATTTAACACATCGAAAAAATCTAGATACGACACATTTCTAACTTTATCTTGTGATTTTTAACTGCTTATTACTAATGGCTAGTCACAATTGGGTCTATAACAAATGTTTATAGTATTAACGGTACAATAAGCATTGCAATATCTGCACTTTGAGAAGATTTTGCCTTCTATACACCGTTGTCAATATTTTCATTTTTCCTTACTTGGTGCTATCATGGGCATTTGCTTTGTATAGGTTCTTGCATTGCTGAAAAAAGCTTGGTATAGATTCAAGACAGCTAAATGCTCCCTCCGAGGCAAGTTACCCGAAGAGGAAACTTAATACAAAGCGCTTGGCCGATGTCGCCTCATATGCTTCAAAGTGTGTTTATAGTGCTTGTGTGTTTATAGCGCTTGGCCGCTGTCGTCTCAGATGCTTCAAAGTGTGTTTGTAGTGTTTGTGTGTTTATAATGTTTGTATTTTCTGCATGTATTTTGTGTAGCATGTAGTTTTTTTGATGCATGTGTAAAGTGTGTATTTGTGTAGTACCGGCAGTGTATGTATTTTGTGAATTTTGTGTATAGTGTGTGTAGTGAAGTGTGTTTATTGTCTGTGGATGTGTGGATGTGTGAATTTTACGTGTAGTGTATAGTATGTGTTGATATACTTTGTGTGCAGGGCATGTATTTTGTGTGTATAGTGTACTGTATGGATATTTTGTCTATACTATGTGCGTAAAGGGTGTTATTTTTTGTGTAATGTGTTTAGAATGTTTATTTTTTGTATCGTGTACGAGTGTGTATTTTTTGTATGGTGGGAGACAATATATGTAGTGTGCGTGTATGTTACTGTGTGCTATAATGTCTTGTGTGTGTATGGTGTTTATAGAATGTGTGTTGCATATTGTGTGTTTTTTGGTGTAGTGAGCAACATGTGCATTGTATGTATATCGTGCGTGGAGCATATACTTTGTGTGCAATATGCACCGTGTGGTATGATGTATAGTATGTATATAGTGTGCAATGTGTATGAAGTGTATTATTTTTTGTTTAGTGCATAGCATGTTGATTTTGTGTAGTGTGTATGTTTGTGTATGTTTTATTTATATTGTGTTTATTTTATTTATACCGTGTTTAATGTATGTAGTATGTGCCATGAATTTAAAATTTGTGTATACTTTGTGTGCAATATGCACCGTGAGGTATGATGTATAGTATGTATATAGTGCGCAATGTGTATGAAGTGTATTATTTTTTGTTTAGTGTGTAGCATGTTGATTTTGTGTAGTGTGTATATTCGTGTGTGTTTTATTTATATTGTGTTTGTTTATTTTATTTATACCGTGTTTAATGTATGTAGTATGTGCCATGAATTTAAAATTTGTGTATTTTATGTGTGCATTTGTTGTATAGTGTATAAATATTGTATTTTGTGTCATTATCAATTGTGTGTGGAATGTGTGTATGTATGTATGTAGTGCATGTGTATTTTTTATGTATTTTTATTCGTAGTATAGTGTTTAATGTTTATAGTGTAATGCCGCGTATGTATAATGTAGTGTGTTTATAATATTTGTATTTTATGTGTATATTTTGTGTTATGTAGTGCATGTGTATTTTTTATGTATTTTTATTCGTAGTATAGTGTTTAATGTTTATAGTGTAATGCCGCGTATGTATAATGTAGTGTGTTTATAATATTTGTATTTTATGTGTATATTTTGTGTATAGTGTTTGTTTAATATGTATGTGTGTAAAGTGTGTGTATTTGTGTGGTGTGTATAATTTGTGTTCAACGTGCAGTGTGTGTGTGTTTATTTATATAGTGTTTGTTTATTTTATTTATACCGTGTTTAATGTTTGTAGTAGATGCCACATATGTAAATATATTTTATATTTTATGTGTATATTTGTTGTATAGTATATAAATTGTGTATTTTGTGTTAAAATTTGTAGTCTGCAATGTATGTGTGTATGTATTTTTGTGTGTATGTATTTTTTGTGTGTATGTATACTGTGCGTATTTAGAGGGTAGTGTATGAATTTGTAGTATGCGTTGGTGTACTTTGTGTACGTTGTGTGTGCGGTGCATGTATTATGTGAAGTTTGTATGTATGTTTGCATTGCATGTATTTTGTTAATATGTGCGTGTGCGTGTGCAAGTTTATGAATTTTGTGTAAAAGTGTGTGTAGTATGTTTATAATGTCTTGTGTGTTTATGGTGGGTATAAAATGTGTGTTGCATAAATAATGTGTCTATATTTTTTGCGTAGTAACCAGTATGTGTTTTGTGGTTGTATTGTGTGTGCAGTGTGTGCTATAAATTGTGTATTTTGTGTTAGTATCTGTTGTGTGTGCAAATGTATATATGTATTTTTGCAGGACATGTGTTTTGTGGATTTTATTTAGTGTGTTTAATATGTATAGTGTTATGTATACTTAGTGTAGTGTGTATACCATGTGTAGTGTGCAGTGTGTGTATTGTGTATTTTGTATAGGCAGAATGTATATTTTGTCAAAACTTAGTGCATTGGGTGTGTTATTTTTTTGTTGCGTGGTTAGTATATTTATTTTGTCTATTGTGTATGAGAGTGTATTTTGTATATAATGTGTGTTGTATGTGCAGTTCATTTGGTGTGAAGTGTAATTTATTTATATTGTGTTTGTATATTTTATTTATACTATGTTTAATGTTTATAGCATGTGCCAAGTGTGTATAAATTGTGTATTTTATGTGTACATTTATTGTATAGTATATAAATAGTGTATTTTGTGTTAGTATGTGTAGTGTATATATGTATGTATGAATGTATTTTTCCAGTATATATGACTTGTGTATATTTGTGTATTTTATTTAGTGTGTTTAATATTTGTAGTATGTGTTGCGTATGTATAGTATGTATATAGTGCCCAATGTGTGTTGTTTTTTTATAGTGTGTAGTATGTTTATTTGTGTAGTGTGTGTGTGATTGTTTTATTTATATTGTGTTTGTGTGTTTTATTTATACTGTTCTTAATGTTTCTAGTATGTACCACTTATGTATAAATTATGTATTTTATTTGTGCATTTGTTGAATATTGTATAAATAGTGTAATTTGTGTTAGAATATGTAATGTGTGCAATGTATGTATGTTGTGTATGTGTTTTGTATATTTTATTTATAGCGTGGGTAATGTTTGTAGTATGTGCCCCTTATGAATAGTATGTTTATAATATTTGTATTTAGTATTTTAAGTACAATGTAGTGTTTGTTTTATCTGTATGTACTTAAAGTGTGTATTTGTGTAGTGTTGGTAGTGTATGTATGTTGTGTATAGTGTGTGTAGTGTACTGTGTGTATTGTGTATTTTGTTATTGTTTTATATGTATGTGCTTAAAGTGTGTAGTGTTAGTAGTGTTAGTAGTGTATGTGTGGTGTGTATAGTGTGTAGTGCAGGGTGTGTATTGTGTATTTTGTGTGGACAGCGTGTGTATTTTGCCTATATTGTTTGCGTAAAGTGTATTATTTTTTTGCATTGTGTTTGGTATGTTTATTTTTGGAATTGTGTACAAGTGTGTATTTTGTATATAATGTGTAGTATGCGCACTTTGTTTAATGTGTAGTGTATTTTATTTATGTTATGTTTATGTATTCTATTTATACAGTGTTTAATGTTTGTAGTTTGTGCCAAGTCTGTATAAATTGTGTACATTTATTGTGTAGTATATAAATAGTGTATTTTGTGATAGTATATGTAGTGTGTGTATATTTATGTATGTATTTTTTTAGTATCTGTGCAATGTATGTATGTATTTACTTATTTGTATTTAATATATGTATGTCAAGTGTGCATGTATTTTGTTTATACAATGTGTGTAAAGTGTGTTATTTTTTGTGTAGCGTGTTTAGTATGCATAGTGTGTGGGCAGTGTGTGGGCAGTGTTTATACAATGTGCGCAAAGTGTGTTATTTTTTGTGTACCGTATTTAGTATGTGTAATTTGTGTATAATTTGTGTAGCATGCATACATTTAGTGTATGTATCTTGTGTATAGTGTGTGTATGCGGTGTGTATTGTATATTATGTGTATAGTGTGTGTATTTAGCGTGTAGTGTATAGTATCTGTAGTTTGTGGACATCTTGAGTGGGACGAAGGGAGTATGTATTTATGTGAAATGTGTATTAGCGTATTGTGGGCAATGTGTATTTTGTGTATATGTACGTGTGTGGAATGCGTGTATTTTGTGTATAGTGCATGCATTTGTTTATAGTGTGCGTAATGTGTGTAGTGTATGTGTTTTCTATTGTGTGTGCAGTGTGTATTATATTTTTATTGGGTGTTTAGCACAATATCGCATTTTGAATATAGTGTGCATTGTGTCCAATGTATGTAGAGCCTGTATTTTCATGCCGTTTGAGTATTTTGTGTATGTGTTAATGTGTGTATTTATTATGTGGTGTGTAGTGTGTATAGTGTGTTATTGTGTTTCTGCACGCACTACACACACAAAATACACACTGCACACATGCAATGTGTTTGCAATGTTTGTGGTTACTGTAGTGTACGTAATATTTGTATTTTATAATATTTGTATTTTGTGCATAGTGTATGTAGTATGTGTAGTCTATGTATGTAGTGTGTATATTTTGTGTGTAGTATGAAGTGTATTTGTGCTGTGTGTGTATTTATTGTATAGATTATAAATTGTGTATTTTGTGTTTGTGTGTGAAGTGTGTGTATTTTGTGTTAGTATCGGTGGTATGTGCAATGTGTGTTTATAGTGTATGTATTTTGTGTATGTTTACCCAACACATAATCAATCAAGAACATAACAAATTAGGTTGAAAAACCATTCCCTATTCATATGTCTATCCCCATGCAAAGAGATGTATCAACAATAATCAACAAACACCAACAATCTCTAATAATCAATCAACAACACAATTCACGGAAGTAATAATAGCCTAGGAATGCTATCAACGTGATTGTGCAGATAAATAATGAAGAACAATAGGGGTATTCACCAAAATCCAAAATCCAACATTCAACACTATTCACCATCTTCAACAAAATTCAAAATTTATATCCTGGAAAACATGTGAGATCAATGTCAAACTCATCCCTAATCATAAATCATGTTTTCTAACTGAAAATCTCAACAATTAAGGCAATTCCTATCGAAGAAAATCTCAACATGTGAGGCCATGCTGGGACGCCATGGAATGCGACGTAAATTTCACCGATATTATTCTCTCTTATTTTACTTTCACTTAATTTTAACTATTTATTATCATTTTCGCAAAACAACGGCCGAAAAGAGACTGCTCACTTATAAAATGGGATGGAGGGGGTATTATTCATTACCAATACTATTGGAGATGGATAAGGTAAGCATAATCTATTGTCTATATGTACGTATGTTTAGATCGAGTAATTTGTGAAACAATCTAGCATTATTTTATTTGTCCAAATAAAATCATTGATTGAATAAGTATATATTGTTTTAAATAATCAGCGAGTGTGTAAAGGGAGACTTAGGATCCTTACTTTGCTCTATTTAGGTAATGCAGTATATATAATAAGATTAGAAGATTATTACTCCCTCCGTCCCACTCTAAGTGAAACATTTTCTTTTTTGTGACGTCCTACTTTAAATGACATATTTCTAAATATGAAAACATCACTCTCTACTTTTTTCCATCTCTCTTACTTTACTCTCTCTACTTACTCACAAAACAACACTACATAAAATCTCGTGCTGAATTAGAAATGTTCCACTTAAAGTGGGACGGAGAGAGTTATATAAATCTCCTCACTAATAGTATGCTCTACAATATTATTTCATGAGTCAACTTTGTTGATTCAAATTTAAAATATGAATCTTAAACTAAGTTGAGTAGTCCTTTTTTTTAAAGAACTAAAAACAAAATATCCAATCATTTCTTTTTTAACTAAAAACAAAATATTCAATCACACTTATTTTATTTTAGAATAAAGCTTAATTTTGGTCCTAAACATATGATCAAAATACGAATTTGTTCCAAAACATTCATTTTTTGAAAAACATGTTCATAACAAATGAAATTCTTGCCGGATTGGTACTTTTTTTACGGTTCCATAAAAAAACTAACGATCATGGCACTGTGCAATTAACATTGACCATTAGTTTTTTTGACGGAACCATACAATAAGGACTTCTTAGGTGATATTTTCATTTGTTACGGACCCATTGATAAGACTCATTTCATGCATTGGTTTTGAGTGATATTACGTGCTTTTGGGGGGAGATAATGCACAAACCATGAGTTTAAGTGTGCAGGTTGCTGTTGGATCAAGTAGATCGTGCAAATTGACCGAGCAGACACAGATTGAGCAGAAATGGAGTGAAAATGCCAAAAAGCCATCTAATTGATCAAGGAGAATTATCAGAAGGAGCAGTGAGCAGGACAGTGGAGAGAGAATTCGAAGACACTCTTATTTTAAGGGTACAAATGTCAAATCATGGAAGACATATCCTAGGAATTTGAGCTTGAAGCCACCCTATATAAAGGGACCAACATTGAAGGAAGAGAGCAACCCCCTTTAGAGCTCTTCTAGCTCACAGCTTCACATAGCTCACCATTCTACACAGTAGTTTTTAGAGAGTTCTTAGCTGCAAATTCACTCCAACTCCAGTTTCAAGCTCTCTACCTCCCAGCTCGGAGGGGGAAATCCTCAGTTCCGGCTGTTTCAATCATTTCATCATAGTTCCACCGCTCCGAGTAGCGAAGAAACAATCTTTATTTTCTTCCGATTAACTTTCGTGCTTTGAGAAGTTTTAGTACTTTAACATCCTAGCTTAAGAATTTCATAGTTATTTCGCTGCTTGTTTTCAAAATTGACGTGGGAAGCTTGGATTTGGTTTTATTTCTGAAGTTGTGAAAGGTTTCGTTGAAGTTCTTGTTGGATATGGTGAAGTTGAGCTTATTTGTGTTTGTTGGATGCTTTTCGCTAACAATAGTTGTTAGGATGTCCTAGTTCTAGCTTATTAACTGATTTCGTAGATCCATGCTAGTTAGAATTTGATTCCGTAGATCTGATCTGTTCTGTTTTGGAAATTGCATGATTATGGCTTATTCTGGTTGATCACTTAGCATAGATCCAGTAGTTCTTCGCTTAAATTTGTCGTTCGCGTCTTGTTTTGAAGCATGCTTTGTTTTCTTAAGATTCGATTTATGCAATGCTCTGTTCTTGCTTAGTTTTTTTGAAGGAGACGAAGTAGGAGGTAGTTACAGATCAGATCTTAAACTTGCTCTATGCTTTTTACTTTTCCAGCTTTTCCTGTCAACCCAGCCAGTTTAGGAAATATGGTCCCCACGTACTTTTCCACCTTGTCTGCCTATTTTAGGAAAGTTTTCAGCATGATCTTTTGGATGAAGGTCTTCCTAGTAGCCTTAGCTTAGATTTAAATGTTTGCTTCGTGTTTAGTCGTGCATGTATGTTGTCGTACGTAGCCTGTCTAGTTGATAAGTTAGGTAGAGTCCCCGGTTCATTCTTCCAAGTCAAGTAGGTAAAACTTAACCCACTTAGTTGCGTAGCAACTGCCAAAAACCTCCCAAAATGTCCCGAACACATGCTTGATACCTCCATCCTTGTGGGATTCGATCCTTACTTCCCTATACTAATTAATACTCCCTCCGTCCTCAAAGAATATGCACTTTGGGTTCGGCACAGGTTTTAATACTCCACCCGTTCCATAATAGAGGTCACACTTTCCTTTTTAGTTTGTTCCACAAAAGATGTCACATTTCTTTTTTTTGAAAAAAGTCTCTCACATTAATATACATATATATTATTTTCTCTTTGCACTTAACACACAAAACAACACCACCTAAAATCTCGTGTCAATCCCTAAGTGTGACATCTAATCTGGGACGGAGGGAGTACAAAATTGGGAAAACAAGAGAGAGATAGAAAGAAAAAGTAATTAAAGTATTGTTAGTGGAGAATGAGTCTCACCTCATTAGAATGAAAAGAGTTTCTAAAATTGGAAAGTGCATATTCTTGTGGGACGGACTAACTAGGAAAGAGTGCATATTCTTGTAGGACGGAGGGAGTAGTATTTTTTTCTTAAAAAAAAATTAACTCCTATTGTAGGACGGAGGGAGTGCATATTCTTGTAGGACGGAGGGAGTAGTATTTGTGGTTTATGGGTTTAAAAGTAGCTTCGTATTGCGCGTCCGACAACACGTATTGGTCCAGTCAGTCTTCTTGATCTGTCTGCGATTTTCCTTTATATATTTTGTTTACATCGCGCGTTCTCGAGCCATGTCTTTCACCCATTTTTTCAACAAATTTCCAATATCCGTCGGTAGAAATAGGATGTCAAATTGACGAAGCAGAAGAAGAATAGAGATTTAATTCTATTGTTGATTTGCCAATTGGGCACGCAATTCGTTTGGAAAATTTTCACAATTACCGATTCTCTTCTTTCTTGCCCATTTCTAATTCTTGAAAATTTATCAAAATCCGTCTGCGCAAATTTGAGATTCTTGAAAATTTTGGAGAAGCAAGAAATAACAATATGAGATGTTATGTTGAATTTAAGCTTGGAAAAAAATATTGTGGAATCTCAATTTGAAGAAGAAAATAATAAAGAGATAGCAGATTGTATTGTTTGTGATAAAGATTGTGTAGATAAATTTTTGTACCAACTTAATTGGGACAGATGGAGTAATATAATATCCTTTCAAACACACAAAATAGTGCAACCTTATAATGCGAGTGACTGTCTAGGATTGATACCAGTTGCGGATCCAGAATTTTCATATTGGGGGTGCGATAAATAATTATATTCACTTGAAAATATAAAATTGAAGCGATATTTTTTCGGCTATGTCAATTTTTCTATCAAGTCATTCCATTAAATAAAAATAATTAATTTTAGGGCTATTACTTGAAAAATTTATCCCTTTGAAATTTAAAATTTATCCCTTTTAAATTTTATTTTAAATTTATCCCTTTGAAATATGAACTTTCTAATTTAGGATAAAACTTTCTTTCTAATAAAGCGAGAATTCATTCTCTACTAACAATACTTAGCATATATATATATAGGGGAGCCTTATTCTCCTTTTCCTCTCTTACATCCTTTTTCCTTCTTAATATTAACCCTTAGATCTAGGGAATCGACGGATCATATTATTTCTAGGAATCTAATTCCGTGTTGCATTATAGTAGGTCGCAGTATGCATTACAGGGGTAATATAGACATTTTCAGGTGTAATATGAACCGCCATATTTTGGAAGGAGAGACTTTTACGGGATTTGAAACAATCTACTCTGCTTATTTCATCATTCTATACGCACACCACCCAAACAATTCACCCCACTCTCTCCACCACTTAAAACCCTAGCTCTCCCCCTCCCCATCGCTGATTCAGACGATTGAGCAGCAGGGGACCAAAATTCCGGCGAAAATCAGCAACTGGCGACAACATCTACGCATAAACACCGACTCATTTCTCATAGGTATGTTTAAACAGCGATGGAGGCATCTTTTTTCGTGCTTTTGCAGACGCATAGTGTTAAAATCGCGTCTTTATAGTTTGCCTGGGCGCAGACAGGCGTGAAATAAGTTGGTTTTTGTTTTTGGATTTCTCTGAATTTTAAGTGATTTTGGGTTCAGATAAATAGGTGTCGATTGCGGCTTCATGATACGTTTTTTTGGTTGCAGGCAGATCGATAATGACTAAGAGGGGACGACCGTTTTCTCAAGTATCAGAGGCTGCAGGTAAATTTTCCGTCGGATTGATTCAAGTCAGTATCTTTTTTGTAGATTGTGTGAAAGGGTATTAGCAACCTTCTAGAATCCGAATTATCCATGTTTTGTGGTCAATTGGTTCGTAATAATCTTGTCTGTGTTTTCACCTTTTATGAATATGAATAGCATTATTTAGATGTCTAGTTTCATTACTTGCAGTAAAGCTAGCATTTTAGGGGTATTTAGATGTGCAGTGCTCAAGAGTATATACATTTATTGTTTGTTCGGATTACTGTATTATGTATATGTTTGGAGATTCATTGAGGGTTTTAAATTGTGCGTGTGCTGCATAATACAATATGTAAGAATTCCGTGTGCATTTTTAGGCCAGACAGTGCATTATGGGTAGGTTTGTATACATTATTTGTTCATTATGGGTAGGCCAGACAGTACCTCCACAATGTTCATTATTTCTTTATTTTCTGCATTATGGGTAGGTTTGTATTCATTATTTGTTCCTACTGCATCATGTTTGTCTTGCTGTAAGTAATTATCCCGACTTATTACTTTTGATGTTGTCTTGTTTAATATGTAGTGCATTATCTAAAAGAATAATAGCATACCTTTCAGTATATGGTGCATTTTAGAGGTGTGTGCAGTGTATTGTGTGTTATGCAATTTATTTGAAGACATATAGTTATATGCATTATTGAACGTAGCCTGTGCATTACGTACCAAGATGTATGCATTATAGTATTAATATTAAGCATTATAGTATTAATATTAAGCATTATGTATGTGTTTGGAGATTAGTGCATTATTTATGTGCTTGGAGATTCATTGTGTGTTTTACATTGTGCATAATGTAGAGTAGATAGTGTGCTCCAGAATACAGTATGTAAGAATTCTGTGTGCATTTTTTATGCCAGACAGTGCATTATGTATCATTATGCATGCATTATGTTGCTTTTAACATTGGTTATTGGTTGTATTGGTTTGTTGCCTCAGATTTTTACAGAGGAATCTGATTGATGATTTGTTACTTTTATATATTATATGGTTTGATTAGTGCATTATGTCTATACTGAAACCGTCATTATGTGCAGAAAAGTATGCAATATATATGGTGTTGTGTGTTTTAGTGACTACAATAAGTAAATAGTACATATGTGCATTTTTTAGTTTGTACTGTGCATTATTGAACATGATTTATGCATTATGTTTATTAAATTATGCATTACTAAGCGTATTGGGTGTGTACTAGTATTTACTCAGTCAGGATGAGTGGTATTCATTATGTGCAGTAAATTATGCAATATGTAGGGTGTTGTGTGTTTTAGTGACTAAACTCAGGAAAGAGTACATATGTGCATTTTTTAGTATAGACTGTGCATTATGGAACATAATTTATGCATTATGTTTACTAAATTATGCATTACTAAGGGTATTGGGTTTGTTGTAATAGCTGCCCAGTTAGTATGAAAGTTTTTTTATTGTGTTGTGTTGGTACTGCATTGTGAATCTGTAATAGTGCATTTTTTGTAGTATTGTGTGCATTATATGAGTGGTATTATTTATATTGTTTAATACATTTTCTGTGTAACACATGTGCATTTTTGTGTTTAGACAATGCATTATGAGTAATTTTTAATGCATTATGAGGTTGTGTTATGCATTATTTCATATGATATATGCATAAATCTGTAAAAAGCTAGCAGCATTATTTATTCTGATTTATTGATAATGTTTTGATGTTTTACTTTGTTTGATCCATATCAGAGAAGCGGCTAAGATCAGACATTGACGATGCAGTTGACGATGTTATTCCAGTTGACGAGAATTATGGTTTGGAGTGAGTTTTGGTTCGGCTATAGGGAGATCTTGGTTAATGGGTAAACTGATATTCGGATAGATGTTTCAATTTAAAACTATACTTTTTCGCAACTTAATAAGTGCGTTTGGATATTAGCTAATTATTTAGATTTGGGTAAATTATCCGTATTTAGCATTATAGATTGTGCATTGTGTTTTACAATCTGTGCATTACTCCTTTATCGACTGTCATTATTTGCAATGTAGTGTTCGTTACGATAATAATTGTGTATATGCAAAGTCTGAGCTGTTATTCCAGTTGACGAGAATTATGGTTTGGAGTGAGTTTTGGTTCGGCTATAGGGAGATTTTGGTTAATGGATAAACTGATATTCGGATAGATGTTTCAATTTAAAACTATACTTTTTCGCAACTTAATAAGTGTGTTTGGATATTAGCTAATTATTTAGATTTGGGTAAATTATCCGTATTTAGCATTATAGATTGTGCATTGTGTTTTACAATCTGTGCATTACTCCTTTATCGACTGTCATTATTTGCAATGTAGTGTTCGTTACGATAATAATTGTGTATATGCAAAGTCTGAGCATTATGTGTAATTATATCGTCATTATTTACAGTCAATTATGCATTATAAGAAGTATGCATGATAAATTTAAAGTTGATATAAACGTTGCGACATAATTCAGGGGTGCATGGTTTATTTCAACTGGATATAAATTCAACATTAGATAAATTAGTGCATTATTTGATTAAAACGTTGCATTATTTACCAAGAAATTATCATTATTTAAAATTTTGTATTGAATAAGGCGTATCAACGGGCTGCATTATTTATTCCAATAAGTGAATTTTTTAATTTAATCGTTTTGCCAGAATTCAGGGGTTCATGGAATATTAAAATCAGATATCAATTCTGCAATCTACATTTTAGTGCATTATTTTACTAAAACGTTGCATTATGACCTAGGAAAAAAAATTGGGAACAAACAAAATAATTCATCAGAACACAACTGATACAAAGTTGACTTGTTTAAATAAAAACCAAACGTTGCATTATGACAGAAATAAAGTTCCAATAACAAAAACAAAAACATGACCTAGTGCAAGACACAAGATGTTGCTATATGTACGTACTATACCCTAGCCCCTAGTCTAATTAAACCCTGGGGGGAAACAAGAAACGTGTGCCAAACATCGTATCACGGTAAATCTTATTCGTATGCATTGCAGTTCACATAATTTGCATTATACAGTCAATAATATTCATTACTCGCTACAATTTGGTGCATTTTTCGAATTGTTTTACAATTTGTAATTAATGTGTACGTACTATACCCTAGCCCCTAATCTTATTAAACCCTTGGGGGAAACAAGAACCGTGTGCCAAACAACGAAACACGGTAAATCTTATTCGTATGCATTGCAGTTCAGATTTTGATCATTATATAGTCAAATATATCCATTACTCAATACCATAAGTTGTCATACATAAACTGTTATTAAACCCTGGGGGAAACAAGAAACGTGTGCCAAACATCGTATCACGGTACATCTTATTCGTATGCATTGCAGTTCACATAATTTGCATTATACAGTCAATAATATGCATTATTCGCTACAATTTGGTGCATTATTCGAATTGTTTTACAATTTGTAATTAATGTGTACGTACTATAACCCTAGCCCCTAATCTTATTAAACCCTTGGGGGAAACAAGAACCGTGTGCCAAACAATGAAACACGGTAAATCTTATTTGTATGCATTGCAGTTCACATAATTTGCATTATACAGTTAATAATATGCATTACTCGCTACAATTTGGTGCATTATTCGAATTGTTTTACAATTTGTAATTAATGTGTACGTACTATACCCTAGCCCCTAATCTTATTAAACCCTTGGGGAAACAAGAAGCGTGTGCCAAACAACGAAACACGGTAAATCTTATTCGTATGCATTGCAGTTCAGATTTTGATCATTATATAGTCAAATATATCCATTACTCAATAACAGATGTTGTCATACATAAACTGTTATTAAACCATGGGGGGAAACAAGAAACGTGTGCCAAACATCGTATCACGGTACATCTTATTCGTATGCATTGCAGTTCACATAATTTGCATTATACGGTCAATAATATGCATTACTCGCTACAATTTGGTGCATTATATGGATACAATCGATTCATCCCCAATTCGAAAAAAACCTAACAACAATGAACAATAAAGCAATTCAAAATTCTCGAGATCAATTATACAATTATTCGATTCGCAAAGCAGCACTCGAATGAATGAATGAAAAATCACGGCTATTATAAATCATCAAATCACATCGATCGATCAGCGCCGCACCTTCTGATGAAAATTCCGATGATAGTTGCAGGCGACGCACCTCAAGGCGGCGGCGGTGCCGTCCTCACCGGTAGGCATGAACTCGCAGCAGCCGTCGACGGTGTACTTGCCGAGGAGCGGAATCGTCAATCTCCACACCAATTGAAGTTTGATCATGTCGTTGCAGCGATTGAAGGATCCTTCTAGATTTTATTCGAATTGTGGTTTGGATTCGATTTGATCATCGGACTTGAGAGAACGAATCATTCTCTGGATTTCGAGAACAAATCACAGTAATTGAAGGATAGAATTCACTGGTGTTGACAACGATTTTGATGAATTAATTGATTGGCACAACGATTGCGTGAATATCTTCCTTCCAGATTGAAGACGATTTTGAGATATTGAAAATAAGGAAACACGTGAATTAAGGGGGGGAGAAACTGATCCAAATTTGATTTCCATTTTAGCCCTTTTTGGGTTTTTTAATCATTAAATTTAATATTTTATAAACAAATTTAGGCCATAGGATTTGGAAAATCAAGGTCTAAGATCAAGAAGGAAATAGGAGGAAATATAGGAAAAGGAAATGAATACATCCCTATATATATATATATATATATATGGGGTGTGTTATAATGATAACCCCAATTTCCGTAATAACCCTATAACCAAATCTAGACCACACATTTTTAAAATCACGCGGTCCTAGATTCAAACTTAGATTTACTTCATAAAAAAGCGCGAGGGTAAATATGTCATTTCGCTCATGATAAAATTTACGTATCCAAATTTTGCTCATTTAATTTCTGAATTTCGCTCATTTTTTCATTTATCAGTCAGTCAAAAGTATCATTTTATCAACTCAGAGTATCATTCTATCCGGGAAAACTATCATCTATGCAATAAACCTAACATATATCATTTATCATTTATCAGTCAGTCAAAAGTATCATTTATCAACTCAGAGTATCATTCTATCCGGCACAAACTATCATTTTATCAGTTTATGTCATTTTGTCACGTTAAAGTATCATTTATCAGCTTATATGCAATTCTTCAGCTAAACTATCATTTTTATAAGGTTACTGTTATTTTATATCCGCTTAGATTATCATTTTATCAGGTAAAAGTATCATTTTATTAAACAAAAATGTCATTTTATACACCAAAAATACCTATCATTCTATCGGCTGAAAGTATCATTCTACCCGACAAAACTATCATTCTATCGGCTGAAAGTATCATTCTATCCAGAGAAAAAACTATCATTTATCAGTTTTATGTCATTTTGTCACGTTAAAGTATCATTTTAGCAGCTATATGCAATTTATTCAGCTAAACTATCATTTTTATAGGTTACTGTCTTGTATCCGCTTAGATTATCATTGTATCAGTAAAAGTATCATTTTATTAAACAAAATGTCATTTTATACACCAAAAATACCTATCATTCTATCGGCTGAAAGTATCATTCTACCGGCAAAACCTATCATTCTATCGGCTAAAGTATCATTCTATCCGGCAAAAACTATCATTTTATGCAGTAAACCTAACATTTATAAGCTAAAAGTATCATTTTATCAACTCAGAGTATCTAATTTCTATCCGGAACAAACTATCATTTGGCGAAATTCAGAAATTAAATGAGGGAAATGACAGTTTTACCCCCGCAACTTTTATCATTTTATCATTTATCAGTCAGTCAAAAGATCATTTTATCAACTCAGAGTGTCATTCTATCCGGCAAAACTATCATTTTATCAGTTTATGTCATTTTGTCACGTTAAAGTATCATTTTTTATCAGCTTATATGCAATTTCTTCAGCTAAACTATCATTTTTTATAAGGTAACTGTTATTTATCCGCTTAGATTATCATTTTATCAGGTAAAAGTATCATTTTATTAAACAAAAAATGTCATTTTATACACCAAAATTACCTATCATTCTATCGGCTGAAAGTATCATTCTACCCGACAAAACTATCATTCTATCGGCTGAAAGTATCATTCTATCCGGAAAAAAAACTATCATTTTATCAGTTTTATGTCATTTTGTCACGTTAAAGTATCATTTTATCAGCTTATATGCAATTTCTTTCAGCTAAACTATCATTTTATAAGGTTACTGTCATTTTATCCCGCTTAGATTATCATTTATCAGGTAAAAGTATCATTTTATTAAACAAAAATGTCATTTTTATACACCAAAAATACCTATCATTCTATCGGCTGAAAGTATCATTCTACCCGGCAAAACTATCATTCTATCGGCTGAAAGTATCATTCTATCCGGCAAAACTATCATTTTATGCAGTAAACCTAACATTTATAAGCTAAAAGTATCATTTTATCAACTCAGAGTATCATTCTATCCGGAAAAACTATCATTTGGCGAAATTCAGAAATTAATGAGGGAAATGACAGTTTTACCCCCGCACTTTTTTTTATGAAGTAAATCTAAGTTTGAATCTCAAAACTATCATTCTATGCAATAAAACCTATAATTTTACGTGATATTTGGCAAAATTCAGAAATTAAATGAGAGAAATGACAGTTTTACCCCCGCGTTTTTTTATGAAGTAAATCTAAGTTTGAATCTCAACAGGCATGATTTAGAAATATGTGTGGTCCAGATTTGGTTATAGGGTTATTACGATATTTAGGGGTTATCATATATGATCACAACTCTATATATATATATTCTATCTCTTTCTTTACTTTACAATTGTGCATAAATTCGTATCCCTTCAAAAGTTAATATTATTAGGGAACAGAGTGAGTATTAAACCTAAGTTAATACAATTTATTAGAATTGTTCCATGACAATTGTACTGTATATACATATTATATACAATTCGAAAGTGCATATACATGCAAATTGGTCGACTTCTGCCCACTAGCATGGAAATATAAGAGTTTAAAACAGATTGAATCTGAATTCGATGTTCTTTCACACACATAATAGATCATCCTATCTCCTTTTCCCCTTAATTAAAACATCTTCAAATTTATTTAATAAACAATTATATGTACACCTAGACGTTGCATATACTTTAAATTACTTCTTATTCTTATACTCAATTTTGTGTGAATTACTTGAACTGCGACAATTTCATTGTTATGCATCAAAATAACTTCGATGCATATATCTATGTTCTAATAATATATTCAAATAAAATTATTTAAAATATAGAATTAATGTGTATAACAACAATTTTCGTATATATTATTATAATTATGTACTTGTGTTAACACTATTTAATAAATTTCGAAATAAATCCAATGCATATATGCATGTTTCTAATAATACAGTTGTGATCAAATAATAATTAATTTTCAGTATAGAACGCATAATTTTTAATTATGTATTTTAAAATTATCAACACAAAGATATAACTTTATCAACATAATATGTAAATTTAAATATCAACACAAAGACATAATTATATTAAAACAAGACAATTGCTCAAGTTATGTCTTAGTGTTGTCTTAGTGTTGATAATAATACAAAATTGAAAAGTTATGCGTTCTAAAGTAGAAATTAGTTTATTATTATAATGGAAACCTCTAATAATACAGTATCTAATATTCATATAAAATTATGTTTAATATTAATGCATGTGAATTATAATAATTCAACTATAGTATTTAATAATTTTGCTAATATATATTAACTACAGAAATAACATATTTCTGATCATTATATCTGAAATCTGAATTAAAATATTATACCTATCAGATGTGATGCATAAGATTTTAAATTGGTTTTAATTTTGCATTATTTATTTTTGATTGGGAATATTTTTATATAATATTTCATACTACTATTGATAAATATGTATAACAATAATTGAAGTATACGACAAAAAACTTTAAACTGTATATAAATACAATGCAGCATGTTTTTGATCATATTACTTCCCTTCATATCATATTTTATATTTTCAAAATATATTACTTTTAATAAGAACAAATTAGTAGGATTCATGTAAGGATGACGAAGGAGAAAAAGTTTACTGAGATATAAATATAGAAGGAGAAAGACTAAGGGTATGCAAATTGCAATTCAGAGTTCAATTTATTTGTTTAAGTAAATGCTCTCACACTCCACATAATTAATATTTTCTCACTTCGTCCATACGTAATTGTCTCGTATTTTTTCTTTAGTAATATGTGTACTGTAAAATAAGAATAACATGCTGACTAGACTCAATAAAATATTCAACTTAATTAGAATGCATGCATGTTCATTTTATTTCTCTATCTTTTCTTAGGCAGTTTTATGACATTCTTTCGCATTAATTAAATCAAACTTTAATTATTTGCATGAACTTAATCTGGCAATTGACTTTAATATCTTGAAGATTAAATAAATTCGGATATTATCGTAATGGAGTTATTAAATAAGCCAAACATATTTGACTAATGGGGTGTGATCTGTTGCTAATTCTCTTAACTTGCTAACGTTGCTAGCTCATCCATCCAGTGTATTAAAAATTCAATACAATGACATTGAAATGCCAATAAACTTAGTTGATATTTTTAATACAAGTTAGCATTAAATAAAAGTTAGCATTTCATTTTTTGGTAAATGGACCTCACATTCCGCTAACTCATTACCTTCACATTCTATTATAAAACTATATATATAAAATGTGAGGCCTACTTTCCACTAACTTTTTCCACTCACTTTTCTTCAATATTTCTTAAAACTCATGGCGAATCAAACATGGACAACATTTTGCGGACGGAGGGAGTACAATTACTACTATTTCGTCCACAAAAATAATTATGGTAATAAATGACACGGGTTTTCATGCAAAATTAATAAACATGAGAAAAAATGAAGATAAAAATAGTTAAAAATGAAAAATAAGGTCCATCTCATTTTGAAATTCTTTTTATATTAAGAATACTTCAACATATTCTTGATATCAAGAGAAAAAAAAACATTACAAGAAATACCCATATGGTTTCAATCGTAATTGTGAGGATATTGTCGGAAGGAAGTCGAGTCATGCTACAGAGTCAGAGAGTCATATACTTTACACATCAAAAATCCCAACTAGGTCATTCTACCTCGCAAAGTTTTCTGAGTTACACAACTTAGCTTGCTCCTGCAAAGGTATTAGGATTTGCATCGGAAGACTTGCAAAATAAATAAATTTAGATAACATAATCGATTTAAGTAACCATTGTATTAATCCAATTCGTGCATAAATTACAGATTGCATGCTAGGTCCGTAATTAATTCACAAATAGGAAGTAAAAATCCTACTAAATCATGAACTTAATGGTTTTAAATTATTTATTCTCCAAAGAATCGAACTGACTTACTACTCCTCTACGTGAAGATTCTGCAATACTCAACCAATGATCCTTTTGCTTTGTTTCTCGAAACTCTAAATTTGATCATTGGGAGGGCATAGTTTATAAAGGGCTCTCTTTCAGTTTGCCATGATATGTAACTTGATGCAGATTTAGAGTGATTATGGCCCACAACAAAGCTGAAATAATAAAAAATGGCGTTCAGTTAGCCCATTTTGGAATCGATTGGGGCTCCAACCAATATGACGGGACTGACGAAACACCCCTCATATATTTATTAACAATTTGAACTTCCCTGAGCTCCACCCTCGATTTTTGTAGCTCAAGATCATTGTTTACAATGTCGTGTAATGAAGAAGCCACACAACAAAAAATCGCCATCTTCTGGTTGAGCCTGAATCTACTCTTTCACTCCTCTTCTTCTCATTCCTCTTCCTCTCCTCTGCAAATCACAATAGTAACTCCCTTCGCCTCCCTTTCCTGCCATGTATCCTCCTTCACAACCTCAGCTTCTAAATTCGACCTCCTCTCGAAAATCTAGTGAAATCTATCACCCGAGGCCGATGGCGTCTCCGAACCATCCTCCTCAGACCCCCTTGTATGGAACTTCAAGTTCAACAAGCTCCCAATGATTGCAAAAAACCCTATGATCCCTCAAACTACAAGTTCAAATTGTTTGCATCATCTTCACAAAATTGGGCTGCTGAAGAAATCCCTGGTGGTATGATCTCCATTTCACCCGCAGCAATTGAAGAGAAAATGAGAAAGACAAAAAAAAATTCAGCTATGTGCGAGGGCATATTTGGGGTTGCATGCGTCATTTCCTCTCCAAATACGAAGTTGCTGTTCCACCAATAATTCATATACTACGATTTTTCTAGATACAAAACTCGACTAAACGATGAACAATGCAGGGCCGCCGTCATTTAACTTGGGCTTGCAAGATTAAAACATTCACGACCGCCCTTTTAGGGTTAATATACACGAGCGATCGTGATTGAAAGAACTTAATAACAGACGTAGAAAACTAGCGTTTCAATAAAGAGTTTGACCAATAACTAATATTTTAAAAAAAAGACAAGAGTTTGACATTATCCAAAATATAATCAAGTTTTCAAATATCCAAATATTAGTTTCAAAGCTAAATAAATGATGAGTAAAAATAATGTCTCAGCGGAAGCGTTCAAGAGAAAGAGTGGCGTCATGTGTGGAGACACAACGACACTCGTAGTTTCAAAGAAAGCCAAATAATACTTCAATTTTAAAAGCTCAACACCACAACTTGCTCGTCGCCGCTTAACCTGCACATAAGGAAAAAACATGCAGGGCTGAGTACTATAAAAATACTCAGTGGACTTATGCTGAAAACAAGTTATCAAAATAATATTTATCATGCCATCCAAAAGTACCACCATCGGGGTATAGCTTAAGAAAGGTCCGAGGCACTCAAATCATTTCCATTTTAAAAAAGTCGACTAATCAGTCATTTTCCCATAGACGTTAACCATATCTGCACATACATGACATGGAATGTGGCCACAAACCAAGTCACTAGACCGGCCAACCCATACGCTAGCACACGATCTACCCTAGGTGTACACTAATCCAAGTAGGGTTTTCCGCCCCTACCGAGGACCCGAATTCGATTTAAATAATAATGGCAAAAGCCACATCAGATAGGCACGTTAAAATCAAAGCACGGCATGATAAACATAGTTTCATTCCCATCGATAAAATATTTAGGACATCGTCCTTATTTAAAAGAAAAGCCCACCTCAAAAGCTTGTAGGGTTTGTATACTAGAAATCACTTTCGAGTGATTTGAATACTGTAAAACTCTAATAATTATATTCCAATGAATGCAACAATTATTTTGTCATAATGTTGTTATGTTTTACATTTAATGGATGTTATTGCATATTTAAATGTTAAGCGAACATAACATAAGTCTAAGTCTTTGTTCTAGTAGACCGGTTTTGGGCTGCGCTCAATTTAGGTACGCGGTCAGTTCTGAACAAAGAAAAATAAGAATTTCAGACCTAGACTACCTATCGTGAAAGGTTGCAATGTCAGTCCGATTATTTCTAAGCCTCATTGAAATATGATTGACGTTGGTGTGGTATAGCACTGAATGGATCTAACAACAGCAAGACGAGTCTTTATGCTATCTACTGAAAGACGAGGTCCTTGGATAATTAATTTCTTAATCAATGTACGTTAGCATTGAGCATACGATATTGAGTATCTCTACTTTGACTTACCAAAGGTGCGGGTTTTCATCACCCAACGATCCAGGTATATTGGCTAGTGGTGATCATTATCTAGCGGTGCTAGGATTGCTATTATGTTGAATTCGTGCGCGAGGAGAGTCTGGTTTGATAACATCCACAAGAGGAGCTCGAAACAAGGTTTTTATTATTCAGAACCTAGCTAGTGGGAGTTTAATTACTCTATGAATATAAATAAGAGTTTCTTGTTAAGTCCACCCTAGGAGAATAAAATATGTAATTAATTAAGTCTCACATAGCAAACATTAATTAATTAATGGATGTTTTCTATCTTAAGCGCGGGAAATGAATTAACAAATAAAAGGAAACCCGGAATACTTGTAATTTCAGATTTGGAAAGGCCAGTGCAATATTACTTCTGTAGTGGTGTTTGTAATATTCTAATATAAGCTTATATTAAATTGTGAGTTCAATTTAATTAGTAAAAAGCTAATTGGGTGAGGCCATTGTCTATATTCTCTCCTTAGATCTCTGACTGGGCCAATATGTGACTTAATATAAATAGAAGAATAAAGGAGACATAAATAACA